>NC_046159.1:66736870-67036870 GCF_011064425.1 Rattus rattus
AACAGTCAGACAGTCAGAGGGTGGACCTGGAGGGGAATAAAATCTAGAGTGTAAAAATAATTAAAAAATATTTCTCCTATTGTGTATTGCGTTGTCTTATGCAGAATCAATATGAAATCTTTTGTTTTTATTGTTTTTGTCTTTTTAGTCTGTTCTCTCTTGGAGTCCTGTTCCTTTTTGAAGAGAGAACTAACTGAGAAGGGGTGGATCTTGGGGAAAGCAGCAACGTGGGTGCTGGGAAGAATGGAAGCAGGAGAATCTGTGGTTGGTATGTATTGTATAAGAGAAGAATCTACTTTCCATTTTTAAAAAGCTGACAAAATTTAGCAAATGTAACCAATGAAATATGTACTTGTTAACATAAAGAAAACAATTAACATTGTACATAATGGTAGTTCTATATTAAGCATTTTATGTGTATATTCTATCTATATATTTTATCAAGATATATTGAATTTACACATCGACTTTAGTTTGCAGATTGGGGAAAAATAAATGAACTGTAAGGAACAGAGAAAGATTTAAAATTGTTATTAAATTTTTTGTTAAATTTTAAATTAATTTTAAATTGGTAATTTTGTGAAAGTTCAGAAATAAAATAAAAGATAGTATGCTATTAAAAACTTCTTTTATTGCATTTACTGATTCTACAACTCTGCATTTTATATATCTTTTTCACTATCTTATTCTTAGTTCTCTTTTGAAGCACAAAATCCTTTATTAAGTCTGTTTTATGGATGATGCATCCCTTGGACTATTATGTACCCCAACAATCTCCATCATGTTGAGTCCATGATAGCTAGATGCTTTTCTCAGATGCCTACAGATTCTAGTCCACAGTTTTCTAGCCTCTAATTCTGTAGGTGAGAAATTCTAAGCATCTCAATATGAGATTTTCCCGTTTTACCTTTCATAGCTCTCACTCAAGTAGACTAGGTTGCTTTTAATTTTCACTAGCCTTAAAGGATTTTATGTACTGTGCTAACAGATATGTCCTTTCTCATATTTCCAGGCTTTAGTGAAACATTTCAGACAAGAGATTTAAGGCTTTCTGTGGTTCAGGAAGCATGACTTTACTTTTCTATATTATTCTATTTTCTACCTTAGCATTCATTATTATATGTGTGCCAGGTTCCATAGATATTGCTCCCAGGCCCCTTATTTTTTTCATACTTTCCATATTTTTAGTCTACACACTTAGCTATTTATGGCACTTAAGTTTCTAGGCAACTACATCTAGTCTTTTCAGTAATCTGTAGTAGTATAGTTTATAAATCCCAGTTGTCAGTAACCATAAAACTACTCCTGTGGCTGTAAATGGCATTCAATATTACTATTTATAGAATTTAATCTTTTCCTCTTTCCTATTGTGGGTGCTTTTAGCTTATCTTGGATGATATTAGTTCGCTTGTCAATAAGCTAATTATTATTTTATTTAACATTCTCAGACAAATTTAAACATACATGATGAAAATAGATCACCTGCTTCATGTGGTTATGACATGGTGGGAGGCAAAGTAAATGGACAAAAGGTTATACTCAATATGATGATGGGTGAAAGTTTTAATATAATTAAAAACTGGTTTTTCAATGATTGTATGACTTTAACTACTACAGTATAGGAGAAATATACATATAATACAAGCACAGAGCCATGACTATCTGTATTTCTCTAGAGAGAAACTTGCAAAATATTACAGAGAAAATAAAATAAATTTACTTAAGAAATCAGTTTTCATTAGTACATAAGGAAAAGTAATAGAAAATAGAAAAGTAAAGGAAAATAGAATAATAGTATTCACAGATTACAAACATTTCTGACAAATAACAACTGAGAAAATCTCACGGTGAATTCCCATTAATACAATTACTAAAGGAGAATTCTGGGAAAGGAAAAATTACCTCAGAAGAAAGCTCAAGGGGAGCAAAGGTATACTGACTTAAAAATTTGAGAATATACAGGTAAATCTATTCTGATTGCTTGAGTAGCACAGGGAAATGACTGATTTTTATTTCAGCATTTCAGTTTTTAACCTGTACAGATGAATCAATAAATTAATAATTGCAATAATTTACTATTGTTCTGGAAGACTTTGATGTTGAATGTAACAGAAGAAAACTGAATGCATGGCATGACTTAAAGCATTTGCTAACTAAAGCCACAATACTGCACTCTACCCTTGACCATAAAGTTGATATAATTAAAATCTTTTCTTTAAAAGTTTATCTATAATCTGTTTTCTCTAGACCTTCCAAAAGCATGTAAATATATTCAAGTAAGACTAACATCAGTAGCCATGCATGATGGCCAATAATTCACAGCGTTACTGGCTTTTAATTTTGATTGGTTTGATTTTATATCACTCTAGAAACTTCTCCGTCAATGTAGAAAACTTATTTGTTAAAAGATGAAAAGTTTACTAAATCTGGAGCTGGAGAGATGGTGCTGTGTTTAAGACCACATAGTGCTTATTTGGAGGACCTGAGCCGAGTTCTCCGCCCTTTAAATTTAACGTTTTTAAACTTCATCAAAATACGTTGTCTGAATGTATAGTTTCTGCAATGAGTAAATCAAAGTAATTTTAAAAACAAGGAATAAAGATAAAGAGAAGGAGGAGGAAGAGAAACGGAGAGGGGAGAGCAGGAGAGGAGAGGAAGGAAAAGAATGATGCAGATCTAATGAAAAGAAAAATTAGGGAAGCATGTACACGAATGTATTTTCTCCACTCTAATCACTTTCAAATGAAAAAGAGTGCAACAAATGTCAGAAAATCCTACATCAATTCTAAGAATATATCCTGGGAAATATTTTTTCTAAGAATGATGCAGCTTTGTTTTATACTTGACATGCAATTATTTTTGCTCGTGTGCACCCAAAAGACAAGCCTCGACCTGTTTTTCAATGTAATCCTTCTTAAGTTTGTCCTCTTCCCTCTCAGCGCTGCAGCTCCACACCCATCTCCTGATTGTTGCACAATTTCTAGAAAAATAAACAGGAATCTGTTTGTACAACATGTTGTGAAGTTTATAAAAAAAGGTGTGCATTCTAGAAGTTTATTTTTGAAACAAATTATGTAAAGGTAACACATAAATTTGGACAAGTGAATACAATTAAATATTTCCAGAAAATCTCCATAAAGTACTCAACATTTTTCCAGATATCAAAACAATGCCCCCAAATTGAAATAGTGTTTTAAAATAAGAAATATATAGGAGGACAATATAGCATCTTAATTACATTTAAATTTTTTCTTTGTAAGTTATTGATTTATAAAGAACGACTGAAAAATTAGCAGTCTCATTTTCAAGTATGCCTTACACTTATTGAAAATCATTAAATAAATTAGAAGTAAAATAAAACGTGGATTGTGAAATTTAAATAAATATGCAAATAATAATTTCTTCTTTTACTGTAGAATTTACAAATTTATGACCCTTTATACTTTACTCATTCAGAAAATATTACCAAAAAATTATGAAGATATACAATAGAAGTACATTCTACATGGCTTTCTTTGAAAATGTAACTAAGGTGTTTACCCTAAGCACTAGGCAGCCTGTGTGTTTTGGGTGATGCATTTTCATAAATTGCAGTCACCATTGACAATAGATTTGTCATTACTAGACTTTTCAGTCAGATTTATTTTATTCATGTGCCTGTCTATCTGTCTGTCTGTGTGAATAAACGGAAAGGGCATGAAGGTGCCCAAAGAGGCCAGAGAGAGCATAGGGTACCCGGAAGCTGAAGTTAAAAGCAATTGCAAGCCATGAAGCCTGGGATCTGGAAACCAAACTCAGATATTCTGGTAAAGCCGGGGGGAGCACTCTTAATTACTGAGCCCTTTCTCTAGCCTCTCCCTTTAAAAATAAGTTTATTTGCACATGTACGTGTCTATGTTTTTCTGGGTTTCTATGTTTCTCTGTGAATGTATATATGTATGTATGTATTTATGTATGTATGTAGGTATGTATGTTTCTGTCTGTATATGTCTAAGGAGGCCAGAAAAAGAGCATCATATACCTTGAAGCTGGAGTTAAAGAAATTTTTGATTTCTTAAACTGGGGGCGGGGAACTTGGCTCAGATCCTCCACATAAGGACTTTGTGGTCTTAAATATATTTGAATATATTTACCTGCTTTGGGATGGTCTAGAGAAAATATATTATTGATAATTTTTAAAGGAGAGATTCTAATTATATCAACTCATACCCTGCAACTACTTCCATACCTCTATTTGACCGCATTTTTCTCAACCACTGGTTTGATTAGTGCTAACTGTATATCCATCAGTGCAAAGCCATTGGTTGGAGTGCAGGCAACCTACCAGGGTAATATCTCTAAAGAAAACCATCTCTCCTTCCTGAAGCAGCACAGAGAAAAAACATCTAAACAGAAATTTGCATAATTCTCCATAGATGACAGTTCTTTGGGCTGGTGTACTTATTAGGAATTAATCATGAAAATTTGACTGGAAGAGCTTAGAAGCTGAACTAGAGGGTAACATGCCTTGAGAGCCCCTCCATAGCTATGGTAAATGTTTGACTGGCTTTATCTTGTGAAGGTCTTATGCAGGCAACCATAGGCTATGCCATGTGTTTTCAATAAGCAAACCCATAATTAGGTTTAAGACATTGAGGTTAGGGAATCTAGGCCAAGGGATGAGGGACCTGCATTTATAGATGCATACTCATTAGTAAATAAGATTAAGTAAACATCAAGCTTGAGAGAACACATGGGACACTAGGAAATGATACTCATCATATTCATATGTGTTCTAAAAGGAGTAACTTGATCGACGTAGCAATTCTGTAAAATATCATAAAATTAATAGAAAAAATTTAAGGAATTTTTTACAAGATGGTACACAAGATCAGTTCGGCTTCTCCTGTGTCTCTGTAGTAGTAGGCAGTGAGATAATACAATTAAGAGTAGTAGAGAAAGTTGGGCTGGAATGTAGTGTCAAGCTTTAGCTAGTTATATACTAAATTTTAAATGTGTTTAAGAAACTTTAAGAAGGTATTTTGGGTCTGTGGATGGTAGCATTATAAAGAAAATGAGCTGAGGTTATGTCTACAAATATATCAAGGATGATAACTTGATATATGACTGATTGCTTTAGCTTCAATAGAGGAAACAAATGGTATCAGAATTCGGAGTATCCAAGGCTGGGATGATAAATGCCCCCACCTGACGACAGAAAATGAAGGAGAGAAACTAGAACTTGAGGCTGAAATGGACACTGACAAATGACACAATGTATGGAAGAGACTCCTCAGCAGAAGAACATGGTTGACAATCTGAACAACCTCTCAGTAATGAGAATTATTAGGGTAATTTATACTTCTGTGAATAGGCAAATACAGTAAATAGTGTCTGAAACGTGCTCACTCAATTTCTACGTATTTCAATGTTATTGGGCAAATGGATGTTAAAGCTCTTTCTGTCACATTTTCATTCTTAATTCCTGACATATACATCAGACCAAGGAAGTGTCATCCATGGAGATTCATAAATTATCCCATTTTCAATTTTCTGTGTAGATTTATCCTCTCTGCTGGTGTCTGTAAGCAATAAATGGTATACGCCAAGGAAATGCAGTTATGCTTGCATTGGTTATACTTCTCAAAATGTTTTAGGAACACTAGTGATTTCTCACCTGAAGCAGTAGTGAGCCGTTCAACTGTGACTGACATCTAGAATGAGAGATATCGCTCAGCAGAATGAGGTAAATATAAGGGTCTGGTGAGATAACCAAGCCTGATGACCCGAGTTTAATCCCAGGCACTCATATGACAGAAGAAGACCAAAGGCTGTAATATGTGCTACAGTATCTCATCTGACTTACACACAAGCCCCATAGTATACTTTTGGAGGTATGTAAATATAGAGACACATGAGTATTAGTAATTTTTTTTTAAAGGCTGGAAGGTACCTGCTGTAAAAAGGCTGAAGAAATCTGACTAAACAACATTTTTGAAAGCTATGCCATCAGGCACATCATAGGATCTTCAGATTTGAGAAATCTAGCAAAGGAGGTAGATATCTCTGAACTTCCAATACCAGACAATAACAGGAAAAAAAAGTTAGTATTAATTAGCTCTCATTTCAAGAGTTTTTATTATAATTACATGATGCATCAGTCAAGAAAAAAATATTTGTCCCTTTGCTTCACTAATGTGAGTACCCAGATGGCTGAGGCACTTTGTGTCAACTGGGAGAAATTTTAATGTGTCAATCACACTTTCTTTTATTATTAAATGCTAACCTTATTCCAGCCCACACTGAACAAAGATGGCAGTGACAATACTGAGTGCTGTCTAAAGCTTCTTATCCTGGATTAGATGCATAATTTACTAATTGGGATTTACTTTATCTGACAATGTAGAAACATCATGAATGTTTTTATAATTTTCATCCAAAATTAGTATGACATATTTCACATGGAACCAACCTATCAGGTTGATAATAATTGATTCTTTTTGTAATGACTTTGAATCATGTTTCATGTAACTGCTATATAAAAACTTTGTGTAAAAATAAATGTTTAAATTGGTACATATTCTTTCTACATTTTATGTATTGTACTGGAAAGGAATCTCAATCCAACAACGTGGCTGCTCTGACAAGGGATCATAACCAAAGATATGGCTGGAATGCAGAATGTAATCCCTGGATTAGAGTAGCTTCTGACTGAAATACAGACACACCTTTAATACACATGTTTAATTCTTAACAGTGAAAGTGAGGTTAGTTTGTAGAAAAAAACAGCCATATTCAAAAGTGACATACAATTGAGGGGCAGACAAAGTGATGAATCAGAAAAAGATTTGACAGACTAAAAGATAGGACCCACCCAACTTTTATGAGAACAGCACAGGAAAGAGGGGCTACTAAAGAACACAGACACACACAGAGGAACAGAGACAGAGACAGAGAGACAGAGACAGTGAGACAGAGCGTGAGAGAGAGGTAGAGAGAAGGTAATGTGGTGTGTGTGTGTGTCTGTGTGTGTATGTGTGTCTGTGTGTGTGAGTGTGTGTGTGTGTGTGTGTGTGTGTGTATGTGTGTGTGTCAGTTTTCCTGTGGCATTTTTTCTGATACAGATTGCAGAAAGAACAAGCAAAACACAGATAAAGACTAACTAACCAGAGAAGGAGAAGAAACCAGAAGATTAGAACATATTGATAAAATTAGGATGAGGCCAAGCTGAGCAAATCATTCAGAAATGAGAGAAATTGGACTAAATCAGTCAGTTTGGAAGATCAGATTGTACAGAGGCTAGAATCTTCTAGGCCTAGGGATAGTTAAAATAGAGAAGGAAATACTGTAGGCTCAGCCTAAGCCTCTATTCACACAGCTTTTGTAAGCCTTTTATTCCATCACTTCATCAGAGGAAATAAAAAAGATTTATTCTGTACCACTAACTTAATATATTTATATTAACAAGAAAATCTGGTATGATTTAATAGCTCGGGGGAATGTTTAACCATCTTTTTCATTTGATAAGTACAGTTTGATTGGACTACATCTAAAACTACTAATTTACTCACTGTCTACGTTGTGTTCACTGTTGCAATAGGGCTGGGCGGGTTGAGAGTAATGGCTAATGAGAACTGGAATATTTGCTATATACATGAATCTGCCTATGCTCTACAGAAATGTTCCATGAAATCCTCAGAATCAAATGTAAGAACAATTTAATCATATTAAAAGATGTTTTTCACTCAACAGATGATTCTCAAATTGATGGTAACAGATTGATTTTCAGTGAAAACAAAACATGCTAATGTGTTTGTGTGTATAACATGTTTTCAGGAAACCCTGAAAACTGGCAAAATTATGCATCTTGCTTACAAATGCTGTTAGTCTCTTCTGTCATTGCAAAGATAGGCAATTTATTCCACAATCCAATCATATTTCATTCAGGACAGAAGAGTCCTTACATATTTTCCACTGAGAACAAACTGAAAGAGAAAAACCACATGATCACGTCATTAGAGGCAGTAGGCAGTAGTAAAGGCTTTTGACAAAACCAAGATCACTTAATAAAAACTCAGAAGAAATTATGGATATAAAGGGTATACCTCAACATGTCGGACTAATAAAGGCAGTTTAAAGGAAACCCATAGCCAACATTAATTTAAATTGAGAGAAACTCAAAGCAATTCCACTAAAATCAGGAACAAGTCAAGGATAATCATTCTCTCCATACATATTCAATATAGTACTTGAAATCTTAACTGGAACAATAAGACAACTGAAGGAGATCAGAGAGATACAAATTGGAAGGGATGCCTAGTTTAGATTTCCATGAGTCATAAGGGGAGGGAATTCATGGAGATGTCCCATTTAGGACTGTGGGTCCCAAGGTCTTTTGTTCTTCACATAATGTTTGTCCATGGGCTCTCTATTTGTTCTCTGCTGCTGGAGGAAGATTCTCTAATATTGATTGACCTTAAGGCCTATGAGTATATCATATTGTCCCTAGGTGTAATATTTTTGAAACGTTTTGTTTCTTTGTTTTTGGAACAGTATTGTTTGGTTTTACTCTAGGTCCCTGGGCTAGGTAGTCTCAGGTTTGTGGTCACCCAAACAGTGTTATCTATGAGCTCCATCTTCTGGAGTGAGTACTAAGTCAAATCGATATCGATTGGATACTTCCACAAGCTTTGTGTCACCTGTACCCTATCATTTTTGCCAGGCCAAACACCATTGTCAATCCAAGGCTTTATGGCTATGTCAAGGTCTTAGAGTTTTACTGCTGTTAACCATGTTGTGAAACCATGACCATGGTAACTCTTAAAAAGACAACATTTAATTTGGGTTGGCTTATAGGTTCAGAGCTTCAGTCCATTATCATCACGGAGGGATCATTGCAGCACCCAAGCAGGCATGGTGTAGCAGGAGCTGAGAGGTCTGCATCATCATCTGAAGGACAATAGAGACTGGCTCTCACATAGTTAGGATGAGAGTCTTTTTTTTTTTTCTTTTTTCTTTTTTTCAGAGCTGGGGACCGAACCCAGGGCCTTGCGCTTGCTAGGCAAGTGCTGTACCACTGAGCTAAATCCCCAACCCCTAGGATGAGAGTCTTAAAGCCCATGTTCACAATGACACATTTACCCCAACAAGGCCACACCTACTCCACAAGGCCACACCTCCCAATAGTACCGCTCCCTGGACCAAGTATATTCAAACCATCAGAGTTGGCGTTTAAGTTTCTTTTTAGTAACACATAGGAAATCTTGCTATACATAAGTGTGAAGGATCAATGTAGGCAACAATTTGACTTCTCTGTGTTCAATGATCTGTTTACATGTTGGCTTCATAGCAACAGGATTTGACCATAGTTTGGGGAGAACAATTTACAATCTTGCTGAATTGTTTGGGAATTCTCATTGGACCTCCTTATCTCTGATATCTGGTAACCCATTTCTAGGTAGGAAGTTTTGATTGCTGACAAGAGATAGCCAGCTAGGGCTCTTTTTCCATCTTTATTTTGTGATTTGTTAGATTACCTTCCTATACACATTTATTTTAGGAAGCTTCCACTATAACATACTATACCTCAAATGGTTCTTTTCTTTAGCTGTCCTTTAAGGATGTTTTGTCCTACCACAAGCATCCTTGTTCAACCATGTTCATTACTGCTCTTTTCATAAAAGTCAGAAGTTGAAAATAACTTTGATGTACTTTAGAAGATGAACAAATAAAAATGTAATATATTTGCACAGTGCATTAACACTCAGCTGTTAAAAAATAGGAAACAATGAGAGCCACAGGTAAACGGACAGAACTAGAAGCCAGAAACAACTAAACAAAAACAACCAAGACACAATCTGTAGAACCACTGAGTTTGAATATAGAGTATAGGACTAGGGCTGACAGTTCAATTACATTAGGAAAAGGAAACACAATATTTATTTATGGGTAGCTGGAATGGAAAAAGTTGGAATTGGAGGATGAAGTGGTGAGGAGAAAGGGAGAGAGAGAGAGAGACAAGTGGGAATATGGGGTGATACAGTTAAAGTTAAGTGCTATTTCTTTTGTTTATATATTTTTTCTTCTAATTTGACCCTGATGTTCTTTGCATATTGATTATGACTTCCAATTTACTGTTTTTCTGGTGTTCCCAAGTGTTGTAACAAACAAGGGCGTTTCTATTTATTGCTCCTTCTCTTGGTCTCCTTTCCCTCCGTTTATTTGTTTTCTCCTACTCTGATGCATTAGCTCTGTGTATTATTTTATTTTATTTGTACCCCATAGAAGCCTGTTTCTTTCCTAGTGGGATTCAAAAGGAGGTGGATGCAGATGGGAGGGAAGATGTATAGTAACTGGGTAGCATAATAAGGGAAAATCATAATAAGTATATATTGTAAAAAACAAATCTATTTTCAACAAAATGGAAAAAATATCCAAAAAAAAAAAGACTATTCTGAATCAAATGCTCATTTTCTTCCATGGAAGAACTGACACTATTATCGTTGGTATTACAATCACGTTAATGTTATCATTTCCACAACTGAAATCCATCTACAAATCTTTTTATTAAATATTTTTTATTTACATTTCAACTGTTATTCCTGTTCCTGGTTTCACAGCCATAAGCCCCTATCCCATCCCCCTCCCCTTCTTCGATATGGGTGTTCTCCCTCCCTAACCACCTCTACTCCCAGTCTTCCATGAAATTCCCCTGTTCAGGAGGGTCCAGCCTTGGCAGGATCAAGGGCTTTTCCTCCCAGTGGTGACCAACAAGGCCATCCTCTGCTACATAATGCAGCTAAAGCCATGGATCTTTCCATGTGTAGTCTTTGGGTAGTGGTTTTATTCCTGGGAGCTTTGGTTGGTTAATATTGTTGTTCTCATGGGGTTGCAAGCCCCTTCAGCTCTTTCAATCTTTTCTCTAGTTCCTCCAATGTGGACCCTGTTTTCAGTTCAATGGTTTGCTGCTAGCATTTGCCTCTGTATTTGACAGGCTCTGGCTGAGCCTCTCAAGAGACAGCTAGATCAGGCACCTGTTAGCATGCACTTCATACTTTCAATATATATATGCTGTATACGCAGGTGGGGAAGGTTCTGAATGGACATTCCTTCACTCTCTACTCCAAACTCTGTCTCCATATTCACTCCAATGACTATTTTTGTTCCCCCTTTTAAGAAGGACTGAAGTATCTACACTTTGGTTATCCTTTATCTTGAACTTCATGTGGTTTGTGGATTGTATTTTGGGTAACTCGAGCTTTGGGGTAATATCCACTTATAAGTGAGTGCATATCATGTGTGTTTTTTGTGATTGGGTTACCTCACTCAGGATATTTTCTAGTTGCATCCATTTGCCTATGAATTTCATGAAGTAACCGTTTTTGATAGCTGAGTAATACCCTATTGTGTAGATGTACCACATTTTTTCTGTATTCATTCCTCTGTTGAAGGGCATCTTTGGTTCTTTCTAGCTTCTGGCTATTATAAATAAGGATGCTTTGAACATAGTAAGCATGTCTCCTTGTTGTGAGTTAGAGCATCATTTGGTATATATACCCAGAAGAGGTATAGCTGGGTCTTCAGATAGTAGAATGTCCAATTTTCTGAGGAATACACAGACTGGTTTCCAGAGTTGATGTACCAGTTTGCAATCCCACCAACAATGGAGGAGTGTTCCTCTTTCTCCACATCCATGCCAGCATTGCTGTCACCTGAGTTTTTTATCTTAGCCATTCTCACTGGTGTGAAGTGGAATCTCAGGGTTGTTATGATTTGCATTTCCCTGATAACTAATGATGTTGAACATTTCTTTATGTACTTCTCAGTCATTTGATATTCCCCAGCTGAGGATTCTTTGTTTAGCTCTGTACCCCATTTTTAATAGGCTTATCTGGCTCTCTGGAGTCCAACTTTTTGAGTTCTTTATATATTTTGGATATTAGGCCTCTATCAGATGTAGGATTGGTAAAGATCTTTTCCCAATCTGTTGGTTGCTATTTTGTCCTAATGACAGTGTCCTTTGCCTTATAGAATCTTTGCAGTTTTACAAGGTCCCATTTTTTTCTTTTTTTGGGAGCTCGGGATCGAACCCAGGGCCTTGTGCTTGCTAGGCAAGCGCTCTACAGCTGAGCTAAATCCCCAACCCCGAGGTCCCTTTTTTTTGATTACTGATCTTAGAGCACAAGCCGTTGTTGTTTTGTTCAGAAAATTTTCCCCAGTGCCCATGTGTTTGAGGCTCTTCCCCACTTTTTCTTTTATTAGTCCATACATAAATCTTAAAGTGAGTACACATGATGAAGGAAAAGGAAGAGAAATATAGTAAGAAAATAAATCCACAATAATCTATGGCATGAATTTGTTTCACAGTGTAGCAAAATCCCCAAGGAAGACTGGCCAGATGTGAGATGTTTGTACTACATAATCCCAAAGGATGTTAAATTTGAAAATATCCAACATGACAAAATTTGATAATTTCATTTAGAGCATGTCATCTAGTTATTACTAAAAACACATGTACACATTTAAAAATAATGATGGAACAAAACTAACAAATTTTAAACCTATAAAAAGCAAAGGTATACACCTGTCCTTATGGTGAAAATGTACAATAACTCCCCAGGTTTTAGACTACTGGTATTATCAAACAATCAATCAATCAAACAAACAAACAAATCTTTCAAAGAGCTGCAGAGATGTCTCATCCATGGAGAGCAACAGAGAATGTTCCTTACCAGCACATAGGTAGGGAAGCTCCCAATGGCCTGTGACTCCAGCTTTAGGGGATCTCAAATCCTCTTGTAGGTTCCTTGTACACTTCATTCATGTGCACAAACCGCATGCAGACTCACATATAATTATGAATAAAATAAAAATAAAATCATATATATAACAACTCCGTTCATACATAGGAAGAATGAGGAGGAGGAGGACCTAGGAGAGTCTGCAAGGGACACTCACAAGTGTTCTGTATGAAATAAAAGAAATTTTTGATTGTTAATGTCCGTTATCTCAGAATGGTGGCTGTTTTTTTTTAACATTTTCTGTCTAGTAGCTAATTTTTATTACTATTTACGTTTCTGTATTAGATGTTGAGAATTGTGGGTGGAGAAACAAAGCAATCCCCTTTCTATTCAATTTGGAGTCTGAAATGACTTCCTGTGCTCAAGGGCCTGCATTCCAAACTCTGGTAATGTTCTCTGACTTGGAAGGAAAAGAGGCATAAAGATAACAATAAGCCATATTATCTGTTTTCCTGAGCTCACACCATGCATGTGCACAAGCAAGGACCTAACAAGTTCTCTGATCACACCAACAGCCTGCAACTACTTAAACTGTGCTTTACTCTAAACAACCTCTGTAATAAGTCTTACTAGATTTTCTGTGTTTCCATAGAAGTAAAGTATAAGGAAACCTTTATAATAAGAAGAAATTCTCTATAGATGATTTTAATTCGTGCTAAAATATTTTGATATTCATTTTAAGGGTTATATTCCTTTTTGAGATTTATGGGTATTTTATTTATATATGAGTGCATGTGTGGGATGAAGAGGGCTTTAGGTCACCTCTAGCTGGAGTTACAGATAGTTGATAGTAGATAATGAGAAAGCATCTGAACTCATGTACTCAGAAAGAACTGCTACAGCTGAGCCATCTCTCTAGTCACAATATATTCCTTTCACATAAAAAATAGGCTTTTTTATCCTTCCAGGCACAAGCATTGTTAGATTTTTGAGTGACTCATCTAATGCACTTGTCCCTCCTTCTCATAATGGATAGCACTTTGATTTGCTTTCTTCAAAAGTGGAGTCACAATTAGGAGCCTGACTTTGTGTTCTTAATTGTTCTCTCTCTCTCTCTCTCTCTCTCTCTCTCTCTCTCTCTCTCTCTCTCTCTCTCTGTCCCTGAGAAATAAGCCTCTTTCTTTGATCTTTGTTCGTTTTCCCTTTTAAACCTATATCTGCTTTAGTGTTGTGCAATTATGAGAGTTAAAATGAGGAGTGATTTACTTCCCCTCTTTCCTGTACTGTACATCAATTATCTTTCTGATGAATTCTCAATCATGCATATAAATCCAATGAATTAAAATTATAAATGTGCTGTCTCATCATTCTATACAACCATTTTCTCCAGAAAGTTTTATTTTACCTGAATCTTGCAAGTATGGGTGCTTTATTCAGTGTTATATAGAATTCATACATCTTTTGTAGAGATCTGCATTATATTGCAAAGCATATGTAATGTGTAGTCTGGAGGCTTTTTTCTGACAGAGCTAAACAATGACTTAGCCTCTATTTCTCTCTTCCTTAAATGTGACACTTATCACAGCATCCATATTCTATGCTAAAGGACATACATGTGCTGATGAAAACAACCAGGACTTTATAAACTCAGAGACAGCCCCTACTTGATTTGGTTATTTGATTATTTGCCCACAGAGCTGCCAGACAGAGTGCTTGGATTTGGTTTTCTTCAACTAAAATCAAAAGAAAGAAAAAATGGAGTGTCATTATCAGTGTTTGTGTCTGTCACTTGAAGGTGAGCTATAAAAAGCTGGATAGGAGTTGCTTAGGGCCAGCTGGCATGTATCCTGTGTTGAGTTAGTGTTTCATTTCATTATGAGTATTTAAGGAATACACACACACACACACACACACACACACACACACACACACACACACACACATTCACACTCACACACCTGGGCCCCACTTAGCAGATTCTATTATGCCAATTTCAACCTTGGCAAAAATCTCCAAGTAGAACTGCCATCAAAAGGTCACTTACACTCATTTCTTTAGAGCCATTAAAGAATAAGTACCCATTACTTATCTTGCCTTGACGATTAGAAAGTTCAAAAGTTGTAAAAAGCCTTCTTTTTAACTTAAATATGTGACTAAGGTTCCTGAAAAATTATACTTCTATGCTCCTTTAAATTTTTCTCATCAAAGAAAAATCAAAGTCTTCTTTTTCTACAATGTTATGCTTTCTTGATAATATATAAGCTATCTGTGGTATTGAATAATAGTCTTAAGCAAAAAAGACAATTGATAATTATCCATAAAATGGTGATTAAAATTGATATACATCTATTATAAATATTTAAAATATAAGTTGTATTTTACATTTTTAAATCTAAATATTTAACTATTTTAAACTGTCATTTGTTCAAAACCAAGTAAAGTAGGAATATTAATGTTTCAGTGACACAGGAAGGACAGAAAAATCTTAGATCAAAGTTATACGGTGTGAAGGTTGTGTAATACAGGGAGTTTGTTCCATAAAATGCAAACTATCTAAGAATTTTTAGGATTCCTTCCCTTCAACCCTCTCTTTCTCTCATATGAGTGTGTATAGCACATGTGTAGATCACAGAACAACTTCTGGGAGTCAGGCCTCTCTTTCCTTTATATGACCTGGAGATCAAACTCAGTTCTTGGGACTCAGTGGCAAGCACTTTTACCTGCTATGCCATCTTACTTGCCCTGAGAAGTCTTAACTGAAAGCAGAGGAATACTGGTACCATGTCATATGGGGTTTTGTCTGTTTTCTTGAGAGAATATCAACAAATATATCACAATTTTGTGATGCAATCTGGCAGAAGTGGTACAAGGTATATGGAAAGCACTTGCGAAAGGAATTGTCTTTTTGTAACTAACATTTTGATCCTAAAATAGCAAATATGATTAAAGATGTCCCTGATGATAGAGCCATTTGGCAACAAAGACGCTAGACCCAGTCATTAACAAGCCTCTTTTAACTTTGCAGGTGTTGCCGAAATAAAAATTTAATAGCAAAAGCTTTATTTCATCTGGGTCCTTTAACAACAGTACTTGTCAAATGAGAAATATAAATGCACGAAGCACAGAAGTGCACCTTGGTTCTTTCTTTATTAATGTTCTCTCTAATGTCAAGGTCAATCAGAAATTAATTTCAAGCTTTGCAAGATAATAGCAGAAAAATATAAATATCCCTTTCCACTTCCATGAATAACATTTGCTAAGGACAAGCACCTCCTAGGAGGACACAGTATAAATCATCCCACTGGGAAAATCTGTTTCCTAATATAAGAGTGAGTAAACAAAGCGTGTTCTGTAGAGAGACTAGAAAGTGCCAGCATCCTGTCGTGTCTGAAATAAGAGACAAACAACCATCCTTTTCAACCAAGGAAGTTTGAAGTCTTACAGACGAACACCCTTTATGCATGCAACCTTCATAAACATTTTCTGCTTTATATTTTATTGTATTCAGATATTTACTTATTTGTATTTGTGTATTTGTGTGGTATTTCTGAGTATATTCATGTGCACCACATTTATGCAGTTTCCATGCAGGTTAGAGGAGAAAAACCAATCACCTGGTAATGGAGTTACAGACAGTTTTAAGCCACCATGTAAGCACTAAAGATTGATAACTGCCCTCTACACAGACAGCCCATGCTCCTAACTACTGACCCATCTCTCCATCACCTATTTATACTCATATTCTATTTATATTTATATTTTAAATAGAATATGAAGATTATTTTATTACAACTAAAACATTCACTTATTTAAAACATTTTATTTACCAGGTAATTTGACTCTTCCCAAATGGAATTTTGTTAACTTAGCAAAGCAAGATAAAATGAACAACTTTCCCTGAGTTATGCAAGACAACAATTTGTGAGAGAAAACCATGGAAAAGACAAAGAAGTCAAAGACATACCTTATACCATATAAAATATATCAGATGTTCTTACAAATAGAAGTGCAACAATATGCCATGATATTTTGGTTGGATTTTAAGTTAGATATTTTAAATTATGTGTTCAGTATTAAGATAGATAGATAGATAGATAGATAGATAGATAGATAGATAGATAGATAGTAGATAGATAGATAGATAGATAGATAGATAGATAGATAGATAGAAGGAAAGAATGACTCAAATATGAAACTGAAAATCAATGGCAAGGAAGTACTCATAAAGTACTTTAGCTTGTTGTTTTCTAATTTTCAAAGAAAACTAATGCATGGAAAACAGAATATGGAGCAAATACTGTTATAGGATACAGACCTCTAACATATTCAGAATTATGTCTAGAAATCTATTTGTTTTCTATGCAAACATTTATTTTTTTCTGGGTAGGGTGTTTTTTTATTGGTTACTGTATTTATTTACATTTCAAATGTTATCCCTTTCCCAATTTCTCTTCTGAAAATCCCTGTCCCATGTCCCTGTGCTTCTATGAGATTTCCCACTTACCCAATCTCTTCTGGGGAATCAAGCCTCCACAGGACCAAGGGCCTTCCTCCCATTGATACCAGAGAAGTCAATTTTCCTTAATGGTTGAAAACTCTTTAAGTAGATTTACAGATTTATTTTAGATTATTCAAATATTTCAATATTTGAGAAATGAATTAATCTTGTAAGCTTTAGATTTTGCTAAATATAAGCCTAGGGATAAATGCCACTTTGTGACTTTTGAATCTAAGAGTAAGGAAACATTTTGAATTCTTTGTGACATCTCTGTCTAGTCACATAACCGCCAAGTTCTTGATCATATACAAATTATGTAGTCTTAATAGCATGACATTTAAGCTTCTTTGCCCTATAAGTTTTCTTATGAAAGACCTTGTTTACTATTATTGTTTCATTTAATTTTTTTTATATCAACAATAAAGACACTACAATTCTAACAACCACAAAGATCTGGGGATAAAAATAATTGATTGCAAGCATACCACTATGAAAAAGGTTTGGATAAATGAAACACTTTTAAAAAAATATAACCTGGCCTGATACCTGATACTCATTGCATACACACACACACACACACACACACACACACACACACACACACACATATACCAGCATCTGGTCTCTCAGGAGTGTTGACACACAGACTTACAGGAGGGCCAAGCCACTGTCAAAGACAGCAAGAACAAGCTAACTCCAGAGATAACCAGATGGCGAGAGGCAAGTACGAGAACATAAGCCACAGAAAACAAGGCCACTTGGCATCATCTCACACCACAGTCAATCCCCCAACACACCAGAAAAACAATATTTTGATTTACAATCACATCTTATGATTATGTTAAAGAACTTTAAGAAGGGCATAAATAACTCGGTTAAAGAAACAGAGGACAAAAACAGGTAAACAGGTAGAATCCCTTAAAGAAAAAAGGCAAAAGTCCCTTAAAGAATTACAGGAAAGCACAACCCAACAGGTGAAGGAATTGAATAAAACCATCCAGGGCCTAAAAATGGAAACAGAAACAATAAAGAAATCAAAAAAGGAGACAAACCTAAAGATAGAAAACCTAGGAAAGAGATCAAGAGTTAGAGACACAAGCATCACCAACAGAATACAAGAGATAGAAGAGAGAATCTCAGGGGCAGAAGATACCATAAGAAACATTGACACACCGTCAGAGAAAATGCAAAATGCAAAAAGATACTAATCCCCAAAATCCAGGAAATCCAGGAAAAAATGAAAAGATCAAACCAAAGGATAATAGGAATAGAAGAGAGCAAAGAATCCCAATTTAATTATTTATTTTTATTAGATATTTTGTATTTACATTTCAAATGTTATTCCCTTTCCCGGTTTACTGGCCATAAACCTCAATCCCATTCCCCTCCCCTTCTTCGATAAGGATGTTTCCCCTCCCCATCCACCACCCCAATTCCCGACTTGCCACCCTGATATTCCCCTACACTGGAGGATTCAGCCTTGGCAGGACCAACGGCTTCTTCTCTCGTTGGTGCCCAACAAGGCCATCCTCTGCTACATACACAACTAGAGTCATGGCTCTGTCCATGTGTAGTCTTTGGGTATTGGTTTATTCCCTGAGCATTCTGGTTGGTTGGTATTGCTTTTCTTATGTGTTTGCAAGCCCCTTCAACTCCTTCAATCCTTTCTCTAATTCCTCCAACAGCGACCCCATTCTCAGTTCAGTGGTTTGCTGCTAGCATTTTCCTCTGTATTTGTCATGCTCTAGCTGAGTCTCTCAGGAGACAGCTGTGTCAGGCTGCTGTCAGCATGTACTTCTTGGCATCAGCAAAGTTATCTCGGTTTAGTGGCTGTGTACATATGGGCTAGATGACCAGTTGAGGCAGGCTCTGAATGGTCATTCCTTCAGTCTCTGCTCCAAACTTTGTCTCCTCTAAAAGTTAACAAAAAAGATAAGGAAGAACACTTCTCACTCATCAAAGGAAAAATGTACCAAAATGAACAGTCAATTCTGAACATCTATGCTCCATATTCAAGAGCACCCACATTCATAAGTGCAACAATCTAAAGTTCAAAGCGCACATTACATCTCACACAATAAGAGTAGGAGACTTCACCACCCACTCTCATCAGTGCACATATCATGCAAAAGAATCTAAAAAGACGTTTAGAGAAACTAACAGAAGCTATGAACCAAATGGATTTGACAGACATTTATAGAACACTTCATCCTAAACAAAAGAATATTCCTTCTCCTCAGCACTGCGTGGTACCTTCTAAAAAATTGACCATATGATAGGTCACACAACAAGCCTGAACAATAAAAAAGATAGAAATAATTCCATGCATCCTTTCAGATCACCATGGACTAAGGCTGGTCTTCAATAACAGCAAAATCGACAGAAAGCCTACACAGATATGGAAGCTGAACAGTGATCTACTCAACAATAAGTTTGTCAGAGAAAAATAAAGAAAGAAATGAAAGACTTTGTAGAATTTAATGAAAATGAAGGCACAACATACCCAAACTTCTGAGACACAATGAAAGCAGTACGAAGAGGAAAACTCATAGCTCTGAGTACCTCCAAAAAGAAACTGGAGAGAGCATACACTAGCAGCTTTACAGCATACCTGAAAGATCTAGAGCAGAATACACCAAGAAGAGTAGAAGGCAGAAAGCAATTTCTTTGAGAAAATACACAAGATAGATAAACCCTTAGCCAGACTAACGAGAGAGCTAGAGGACGTATCCAAATTAACAAAATCAGAAATGAAAAGGGAGACGTAGCAAAAGAAACTGATCTAATTCAAGAAATTATCAGATCACACTACAAAAGCCTATACTCAGGAAAAAATCAGGAAGAAATGGACAATTTTCTAGACAGATACCATGTATCAAAGTTCGATCAGGATCAGATAAACCATTTAAACAGTCCCATAACCACAGACGAAATAGAAGCAGTCATTGAAAGTCTCCCAACCAAAAAAAACCCCAGGACCAGATGAGTTTAGATAGAATTCAATGAGACATTCAAATAAGACTTAATATGAATATTCTTCGAACCTTTCCACAAAACAAAAACAGAAGGAACACTACCTGCCTTGTTCTTTGAAGCCAAAATTAGGCTTATAGGTATAAACCACAGCATGACTGTACAGAGAAAGAGTACTTTAGAACAAATTCCCTCAGGAATATTGATACAAAAATGCTCAATAAAATTCTTGCAAACTAAACACAAGAACACATGAAAATGATGATTTACCATGATCCGATAGGATTCATCTCAGGGTTGCAACTATAGTTCAATATATGGAAATCTGTCATCATAATCCCATATATAATCAAACTCAGAGGAATAAAACATGATCACTTCATTAGATACTGAGAAAACATTTGACAAAATTCAACACCCCTTCATGATAAAAGTCTTGAAAAGATCAGGAATTCAAGGCCCATACCAGTATCTGATGATGATACTAAACATGGTAAAAGCCATATACAGCCAACCATGAGCCAACATCAAACTAAATGGAGAGAACTTGAAGCAATCCCACTAAAATCAGGGACTAGACAAGGCTGCCCACTCTCTCCCTACCTATCTGATACAATACAAATAAAGGTCAGAGTGATACAAAATGGGAAAGATAGAAGTCAAAATATCACTATTTGCAGATGTTAGGATAGGATTCTTACGTGACCCGAAAAAGTCCACCAGAAAACTTCCACAGTGGATAAATAACTTCAGCCAAGTAGCTGGATATTAAGTAACTCAACCAAGTCAGTAGCCTTCCTCTACTCAAGGATAAACAGGCTGAGAAAGAAATTAGTGAAATGGCATCCTTTACAATAGCCACAAATAATATAAACTACCTTGGTTTGACTCTCATCAAGCAAGTGAAATATCTGTATGACAAGGACTTTAAGCCTCAGAAGAAAGAAATTGTAGAAGATCTCAGAAGATGGAAAGATGTCCCACGCTCATGGATTGGCAGAATTAATGACTTAAAAATGGACAACTTGCCAAAAACAATCTACAGATTCATTGCAATCCCCATCAAAATTCCAACTCTATTCTTCATAGAGTTAGGAAGAGCAATTTGCAAATTCATTTGGAATAACAAAAGAAAATCATCAACAATAAAAGAACTTCTAGGGGAAATCAATGTCCCTGACCTCAAGCCATTGGGAAATACAAATCAAAACAAGCTTGAGCTTTTCTACCTTATACCACACAGAATGGCTAAGATCAAAAACTCAGGTGTCAGCAAAATGTTGGCAAAAATGTAGAGAAATGGGAACATTCCTCCATTGTCGGTAAGATTGCAAGCTGGCTCAGCATCTCTGTAAATCAGTTTGGCTGTTCCTCAGAAAATTGGACATAATACTACTTAAGGACCCAGCTATATCTCTCCTGGACATATTCCAGAAAGATGCTCCAACAATATAACAAAGACGCATGTCCTACTACGTTCATAGCAGCCTTATTTATAATAGCCAGAAGCTGAAAGAATCCAGATGTCCTTCAACAGAGGAATGAGGACAGAAAATGTGATATATTTACACAGTGGAGTACTACTCAGCGATTAAAAACAATGAAAACATGAAATTTTTAGGCAAGTGGATGGAACTTGAAAATATCATCCCGAGTGAAGTAACCCAATCACAATATACAAACATACTCCACACTCAGTGATAAGTGGATATTAGCACAAAAGCAGAATACCCCAAATAAAATTCACAATCCACATGAAGCTCCAGAAAAAGGAAGACCAAAGTGTGGATGTCTCAGTCCTTCTTAAAGTCAGGAACAAAAATACTCACAGGAGGAAATAGAGAGATAAAGTGTATAGCACAGACTGAAGAAAAGGCCATCCAGAGATTATTCCACCTGGGTGATCCCTCCCGTATACAAATACCAAGCCCAGACAATATTTCAAGTGCCAAGAAATGATTGCTGACAGAAGTCTGATATAGCTGTCTCCTGAGAGGCTGTTCCAGAACCTGAGAAACACCCAGGCAGATGCTTGCAGCCAAACTTTGAACAGAGAACAGGGTCCCCAATGGAGGAATTAGAGAAGGGAGTAAAGGATCTGAAGGGCTTCTCAACCCCATAAGAACAAAAATATCTACCAACCAGACTCCCCAGAGCTTCCAGGGACTAAACCACCATCCCAAGAGTACACAGGGATGGACCTTTGGCTCCCTCCACATATGTAGCAGCTATTAATACAATTGGTATCATTTGACTTCTTCTAACGAGCAATTTATTCATTCTGGATGTATGTTGCCTCTGTTTCTAAGTTTTCTTCTTATTTACAGTTAACAATTTTTAAATCCATTCTCCAAATCCCATTTTCTGCAGGTCAAAAAAGATTACAGACATAGCCTAACGGGTTCTAAATATCTGGACTCAGATCTTCAGGATTCACAGAAAGTTCTTTACCACTGAGCCTCCTCTTCAAGCCTGATATCCTATTTTCACAGAGACTGAAGACTAGAACACCATAGGATACATTAACCTTAACTCTAAGTTCTCTCACAGTCTTCTGATTTTCACAATTTTGATTTCTCAATAGAAAATTTACCTTACGAAATGGAGTAGATTGCATGAGCTAATTACAAGTTGCTCTCCTTTTAGCTAATTTATTATATTGTTTATACTCCTTCCATACTAATTAACAGAAAAATCAAGGAAGCCAAATATTATTTTTCCTTTATCTGAGTTGCGATTAGTTCACTCAAAGGGCAAGGCTATCCTCGAGCCTAGAAACACTCCCGAGATACCATTATTTTAATAATAGTAGTGAGTTTCTTTTTCTAATGGGTAATTAGAGTTTGACTTTCATTTGTCTATTGTATGAAATGATGATAATCCATATTTCAACTGAAACTTGAAATCATTTTAAATCGACCAAGGGAAATTTAAACTACATTTCAATTTCAACCATAACATATTGAAAAGCTACGCTATATTCATGTCATTCTACAGAGAAGGAATGGAGCTGAAGAGAGCAGTTAGTAGTTGATGATCTAATGATGACAGAACTATCTTTCTTGTGTCCAGATCAAAATGAATAAGAAATATTCCACCTTGAAAATACACCAGTGCTTCTTCTGATGTGCCCTGAGTTCAAACAAGGGGAAAGGGGTAATCAACCTGAAGTGTTATCCATGAAAAAGCACTATTCAGTGAAGCTAATATACATTTAATTTTACAATTAACTTCCTATAGTCTTATTTAGGGACCTACATTAAGGAAATAAGCGATTTCGCTTCTCTCATGTAACCTTCATACGAAACCAAGGAAAGCCAAGGAGTTCTATAGACTTGTGGACTTAAAGAGCCCCAAAGGTCCTTTGAAACCCTAGGTGACCTTGAATGTTGGTTATTGTTTTTAACTCTTCCTGGCTGTGTGGAACAGCTGGACAAACTGTTCTGTTTCTGAAACTCAAATGTCTTCCGAGAGTCAGTCTGTCATAGGAAGCCCACAAGAAGTTATGGGCATGGGCTGGCAATAACAGCTCTACAAGCAACTTCACCGAATGTTTATAATGTTCCAGGCATGGTCCTAAGCAAATTATATGAACTCATTTTTCTAACATGCACATATCCTTAATGAGTATGTCATAGCATTAATGAATTCTTTCTATAGAAAATAGAGTAGCAAAGAGTTGCTCTTAACAGAGCAAGAGACTTTGGCTTGCACAAGTATCCATTGTACTATGATGGCTTTCATGAAATAAAGGCATAGGATGAAGAGACTGTAAATTTCTATTACCTTTATTAATAATTACTTACATTATTTTATTTTGTTTTATAAATGAATTTGATATTTAGTAAATATATGTAAAATGCTCCAATATTCCATATAACTAATTAAACAGCATAAAGCAAACAGAAGTGTCTCTTAGATTATAGTCCAAATGAGGGATGTTGCTTCATTCAGTTGTTTGGATTCTATGATCTGCAAGTGATCAAACTTTTAATTTGAGAGCTGAGGGTATATATCAGTTAATAAGACATATAGCATTATGGGTCTACAACTTGATTTCCAACAGTGGAAAAGAATAAATATAAAAAATTAAAAACTAAGATGATATTAGGAATCTATACACAAAGACACTCCTGGAGGTCAAATATTAACATAATAAATGTTAAAGTTGTGAGATTAAATGTTGTCTCTTTGTTTGAGACCAGTTGATTTAAGGAACATTTACTTCTGTTCATTTCTGTTGAGAAATGAGAGAGCAGTGCAGAAGGCATACTGAGGATAGAAGTACCAATTGTCTTCTCTAAGCCATAGTAAAAAGAGTAGGAACTGCTGGGTTTTTTCTTTTCTTTTCTTCCTCTCTCTTTCTCTCCCTCCCACCCCTCTTTTCTTCCTTTTTCTCTTTCTCTCCTTTTTCTCTTATTTTTAATTATTATACTATCAGCTTTACTATTCTTTTTGAGCAAGTTTTTTAAATATATGTTCCACCTTGGCTTGAAATTTATTATGTAGCTTAAGCTGGCTTCAAATTTGTCTCACTTCTTCCACAGTCTTCCACATACAGACAGTATGGGATTAACCCCCCAGTCCTGGCTCGTTGTTTGTCTATTCTCCTTCAGTGGAATCAATGGCTGTATGAACCACACAGAACAAGGCAGGCCAGATGACTGGACAGCTCATTCCACAATGTTCAGCTGCTAACTAGATTAGTTATCCTGACAGAGGACATGATCTAAGCAAGAAATAACATTAGCGGTACACAAGTATGATTTACTGGCAAAATTAACCTAATATTATCTTATTTAAATAATGTTTCAAATATGCCATCAGTCTTTAAGGAACTGAATATGTATACAGTTTCTGTAATCAATCATGGCTGTTGATATTGTTGCTATTTTAACTAGTAACACTGAGTAAAAGTTAATGCTCCTGTCTTCTATTTGATGATGTTGACTTCATAATAATGGCAGATCACTTCCCATTTTAACTCAACATTCTTAGTCATCAGGGAAATGCAAATCAAAACAACCCTGAGATTCCACCTCACACCAGTCCGAATGGCAAAAACAAAACAAAACAAAACAAAAACAAAAAAACCTCAGGTGACAGCAGATGCTGATGAAGATGTGGAGAAAGAGGAGCACTCCTCCATTGTTGGTGGGATTGCAAATTTGTAGAACCACTCTGGAAGTCAGTCTGGAGGTTCCTCAAAAAATTGGACATTCCACTACCTGAGGACCCAGCTATACCTCTCTTGAGCATATACCCAAAAGAAGCTCCAACATACAACAAAGACACGTGCTCCACTATGTTCATAGCAGCCTTATTTATAATAGGCAGAAGCTGGAAAGAACCCAGATGCCCTTCAACAGAGGAATGGATACAGAAAATGTGGTACATCTACACAATAGAGTACTTACTACTCACCTATCAAAAACAATAACTTCATGAAATTCATAGGCAAATGGAATGAACTAGAAAATATCATCCTGACTGAGGTAACTCAATCACAGAAAAACACACTTGCTTTGCACTCATTGATAAATAGATATTAGCCAAAAAGCTCAAACTACCCAAGATGCAATCCACAGACCAAAGGCAGCTCAAGAAAAAGGATGACCAAAATGTGGATGCTCCCACTCCTTCTTAAAAGGGGAAAATATCCATAGGAGGGGATATGGAAGCGAAGTTTAGAGCAGCGACTCAAGGAATGTCCATTCAGAGCCTGCCCCACATGTGGCCCATATATATATACAGCCACCAAAGCTAAATAAGATTGATGAAGCTAAAAAATGCATGCTGAAAGGGACTGGACATAGATCACTCCTGAGAGACACATCCAAAGCATGTCCAATACAGAGGTCAATGCCAGCAGCAAACCACCGAACTGAGAACAGGACCACCTTGCGAGGTATTAGAGGAAGTACTGAAAGAGTTGAAAGAGCTTGTAAGCCCATAAAAACAACAATGCCAACCAACCAGAGCTCCCAGGGACTAAACCACTACCGAAAGACTATACATGGATTGACCCAAGGCTCCAACTGCATGTGTAGCAGAGAATAGCCTTATTGGGGCACCAGTGGAAGGGAAAGCCCTTGGTCCTGCCAAGGTTGGATCCCCAGTGCAGGGGAATATAGGGGGCAGAATGGGGGATGTATAGGAGGAATACCCATATGGGGGAGGGGGAAAAGAGGGAATAGGAGCTTATGGAAAGGAAACCGGAAAGGGGAATAACGTTTGAAATGTAAGTAAAGAAATATATCTAAATTTTTTTTAAAAGAACCCTAGGTTGAGATATCTTAAGTTAACTCATAGTAAATATTGAAGTGTGTTAGGAAATTCAGCATAATTTTTTTAACTTTTCAGGTAGCCTAAAACTAGTAGGATATATTCAGTCAGTAAAATAATTGTTGGTGCCGGAAAGGTTGGTCCAAAAGTTAAAAAGACCCGAATTGAGTTCCCAGCGTGCTTGTCAGGTAGCTCACAGCTGCCTGTAACTCCAGCTCCATAGCATCAGGTGCCCTCTACAGCTAACTACACTCTCATTCACACCAACCCCTGCACACATAGGCACAGAGTTAAATATTACATAGATCTTTAAAAGTAATAAAAAGTAAATCAAACTTTTACTGTACTAGAAGTTCTGTGGACAGGATCCAACCAGTACTTCCTAAAATAGGTGTTTACTCACATCTTGACAGAAAATGTATAGATTTGCGTTGTGACACAGTAATCAAATTAGCAAATGGTGTTTCATAATAGCGTTTACTCATTGAACATATCAGTATTGCTCTGGTTTGCTTTGACTCGTTATAATTCAGGCTCTTGCCTTGTCAGGAAGGTTAACCAGTGCCTTTTTTGTAACCCATGCTGGTCTTGAACCCTGTTATTCTGCTTCAGCCTTCCAATTGTTGAGATTACAGAATTGCATTTCCAGACCAGAACTACTTTTACATTCTGATAGACACATTATATCATTGACTTTTCTTATAAAACAAGTCCTTAAGTCCCATTTGTTCTTCTCCTCCCTTCTGTTTGACTCCAGCAAGTGCTTTTAGGTCAGCCATTGTCTCCTACATTGTAACTCAAGAAATATTGGAAAGGGATTTGTGCCCCACTGATCATGTCCACTTACTTTTCTGTGGAATTATTTTCAGCTTTATGGACAGAAGAATTTTTAATGATATTGTAGTAAGAAGAAAAGGTTAAACAAAACCAACCAAACAAACAGGCAGGCAAACAAATGTGATGCTCACCCCTTTAAGTGAGGCATATCACTTCACGAATGGGAGACGTCAGGTACGTCTACTTAATATCTGTCTTTACTGTACTACTTTATAAAAAATATTTTCAGCGAATTCTTTTTACTTTTATTTATGTATATCCACACCTGTGTGTGGGTGTCTCTCTCTCTCTCTCTCTCTCTCTCTCTCTCTCTCTCTCTCTCTCTGTGTGTGTGTGTGTGTGTGTGTGTGTGTGTGTGTGTGTGTGTGTCCGTGCGCGTGCACAAGCATGCAACAGTTCCTGGAGCTCACAATGTCAGATCACCTGAGCTAGAGTTTCTGGTGGTTGTTAGTAGCCAAGCAGGGGATCTGGGAACAAAAATCATTCCTCGGTTCTTTGTAGAACCAGCAAATGTTCTTAACAGCTGAGCAATTTCTTTAATACCATATCTAGCATCCTATCTCTGACTGATAGGAGATACATGAATATATGGGTGTTTATGAAATTTTAGAAATGTTATCATTATTCCATTATCTCAGAAGACTCCTCCACTTAATTCTACGCATTCTTCATTTCTGACTAAAAGCACTCAATATGATAGAAAGGGAAATGGGAGCGTATCCGTTTTCCATTAATGGGTTTATTGTATGGGATTCTCTCAGATCCTTTTCTAAGCCATATCACAGAACTCTCATCATCCTCAATGAAGACTTTGACATTGACTTTAAACAACTGAAGTCTTGGAGACTTTTAATGTCCTCTTTAAAGAAGTAGCTTTTCCAAAGCTATTTGTTAACTTATTAATATCTGTGAAATAACAAAGTTGCTTACATTTAGTGACCTATCTACAAATGCCTACTTAATAAATTTACTCCAGTCCAAAGGTATTGAATTTCATCACCAAAGACATTAGCTCTTCTAGTTCTTTGGAACATAAACTTTTCAAATCTTATTAACATTTCAAAAACACATGTACTTCCCAGTGTAGTCTACTTAGAAATTTAGCCCTTAAAGGAAGTATCAATGATAATAAAGCATCTCCAAAATGACAGATTTTATAAATTAGTAAAAAAATGTTAATGCTTCATATCTATTCAAATTTTATGAGATGTGCATATTTATATTTAATGTATATTCTAAAAATTTCAGTGTGTATTAATCAATTTTATTAAGTATCTTTGCAATGTACTTAGACTGTTATTACTCTACAGTGAAGATTTTGTTAGTCCCTGTGCAAGAGGAGAAAGCCTGATATTTAGGTAAAACAAATGTAACATTAATTAGGCCCTGATGAATAAATAATGTTATATACTTCATTTCAAAGTAATTTCTCAATGCATAGATAATCTTTGCAATTGTATTTAACATAGGTCTTATTTTGGAATCATAAAATAACATTTCATTTAGAGTATGTTCATAAAACAGTAAATATTGTTTAAAATGAAAGATTGTATTAACAGTATTTTACTCAGCATTTCTTGGAAAACATGTTAACATTGAAGTAAGAAAGTAAAAGTTAGAACTAAAATAAAAGAAATCTTATTTTTCACCATGTATTTCTAGTCTCTGCTAATCTCTTATTTTAGCTTTTTTTCTGGAAAATTAATTCAATATTTAAAATATCTTGGCAGGATGAATATAACTCCATGGCAGAATTTACCTGTAGCATATACGAAGCCCTAGAACTCTGGGACAAACAAGAAAGACAAAAAGGATTGTCTAACTTGTATGTGTATATACCCCAGAAGACGTTGTAGAATATTAACCCCCAGAATTCCACTAGCTTCCTCCACTTCATCAAAGTTTTGAAGTTGCCAAAACTTTTAAGATTTTAGAAGGTGTTCTGTGTAGAAACAACCTAATTAATTCAAGCTCTACTTTAAATGCCTCTCTACCAAGCAGTTTTGCATGATAATAGTGTATTTATTTCTTCACATTTCAAATTCCCAGCTTTTGTGTCCTCTTCACACCAAAAGTCATAATTATTTCCATAGCAACCATTCTTATTGTCAGAGGTAGAGAATTTTGACTTTTGCTGGGTATTTTTTAAGGAGCATGGGAACATTTAAAAAACAAAAGGTGCTATTTTACGAAAACTGACAAAAATGGGGGAAAAAACAAGTTGGGTTTTCTTGTGGTTTGGAAATGTGTCTCTAAGAGATATTGGTGTCAAGGGTGATGAGTCTTCATGGGTTATTTTGAGTGATGCTGTAACGTTTAATCAGCGTGGTTCAGGGACAGGTCACGATGTCCAGAGAGGTGTGGTTATGAAGGGCGTCCTAGGACCCTAATTCTACTTTGAACAATTTTGATCCACAATGCCGACTCTGGCCCCAAAGCAATGAGAATAGCTAATGTTTCTCAAACTAGCTCTTTCTCAGATTAAATAAATTGTCCAGGTAATAATTGTAGTAAGACAAAGCTACAGTTTCCTAAACTTGCTATTTTAAGATAAGAATTAATTTTAATAATCCTAATAGTGTATATTATCTTTTGCCTCCCATTTGTAATTCTTTCTCTTTCAGTTTTAAACTTTCTCTTTTTAAGATTAATTACTAATTTGTTTATTTTGAAATTTTCATAAATGTGTAAATATATTTTAATCATCTGCACAGATGTTTTTTTCCCTCCCCCTCCTTCCAGATCTCTGTCTCTCTCTGAATCTCTCTCTCTCTCTCTCTCTCTCTCTCTCTCTCTCACACACACACACACACACACACACACACGCTGCCAAGCACCTTTACAAAGCCTACTTTTAACGCATGCGCTTGCGTGTCTTTCCTAACTTCCTAACCCGTGTCATCTGTGGTTTTTAAGAGCTCTCAACATATGCATTTATTCTTGATCAAATTGTTTTTAATTTAATTTTATTGGATATTTTATGTATTTACATTTCAAATGTTATCCCCTATCCTCTTCCTCCTCCTCCAATAACCCCTCCCCCTCCCCCTGCTTCTGTGAGGATGCTCCTACTCCCACCTCAACATTCTGGAGTTCCCCTATATTGGGATAATGAACCTTCCCAGGACCAAGGGCTTTTCATTGTATTGATGCTGGATAATGCCATCCTCTGCTACAATGTGACTGGAGTCATGGGTTCCTTCATGTATACTCATCAGTTGGTGTTTTTTTTTTTTTCCCCTGGGAGCTCTGGTGTGGTCTGGTTGTTTGATACTGTTGTTCTTCCTATGGTGTTGCAAACCCTTCAGCTCCTTCAGTCTTTAACTCCTGCATTGGGGTCCCCTTGTTCAGTCCAATGATTGGCTGCAACCATCTGTATCAGCAGTGCTCTAGCAGAGCCTCCCAGAGACACTCATACCCTGGCTCCTGTCATTAAGTACTTCTTGGCATCAACAATAGTGACTATTCACTATCCAGCTCATGGCTATTATAAGTAAGACTGCTAAGAACATAGTGGAACACATGTCCTTCTTACCTGTTGGAGCATCTTTTGTGTATATGCCCAGAAGTAGTATAGCTGGTAGCATAGTAGTAGTATGTCCAATTTTCTGAGGAACTGCCAGACTGATTTCCAGAGAAGTTGTATCAACTTACAATTCCACCAACAATGGAGGAGTTTTCCTCTTTCTCTACACCTTCACCAGCATCTGCTGTCCCATCAATTTTGATCTTAGCCATTCTACCTGGTGTAAGGTGGAATCTCAGGGTTGTTTTGATTTGCATTTCCCTGATGCCTTAGAATGTTGAATATTTCTTTAGGTGCTTCACAGCCATTCGGTATTTCTCAGTTGAGAATTATTTGTTTATCTCTGTACCCCATTTTTAATGGGATTATTTGATTCTCTGGAGTCTAACTTCTGAAGTTCTTTGTATTTATAAGATATTAGCAATCTATCAGATGTAGGGTTGTTAAAGATCTCTTCCCAATCTTTGGTTGTCATTTTGTCCTATTGGCAGTGTCCTTTGCCTTAAAAAACTTTGCAATTATATGAGGTCCCATTTGTTGATTCTTGATCTTAGAGCATAAGCCATTGATGTTTGGTTCAGGAAATTTTCCCCAGTGCCAATGTGTTCAAGGCTCTTCCCCAATTTTTCTTCTGTTTGAAGAAAAATTTGAGTGTATCTGGTTGTATATGGGGGTCCTTGATCCACTTGGAGTTGGGCTTTGTACAAGGAGATACAAATGGATCCATTTGCATTCCTCTACATGCTGACTTCCAGTTGAACCACTACCATTTGTTGAAAAATGCTGTCCTTTTTCCACTGGATGGTTTTAGCTGCCTTTTCAAAGATCAAGTGACCATAGGTGTGTGGGTTCATTTCTGGGTCAATTCTAATACATTGATCTACCTGCCTGTCTCTGTACTAATACCATACAGTTTTTACAGCTATTGCTCTGTAATACAGCTTAAGGTCAAGTAGGGTGATTCGAGCAGAAATTCTTTTATTGTTGAGAATAGTTTTCGGTATCCTGGGTTGTTTTGTTTTTCAAATGTATTTGCAAATTGCCCTTTCTAATTCTTTGAAGAATTGAGTTGGGATTTTGATGGTTATTGGATTGAATCTATAGATTGCTTTTGGCAAGATGGTCATTTTTACTATATAAATCCTGCCAATCCATGATGATGGGAGATCTTTCCATCTTCTGAGATCTTAGATTTCTTTCCTCAGAGACTTGGATTTTGTGTCATACAGATCTTTCATTTGCTTGGTTAGAGTCACATCAAGGTATTTTATATTATTTGTGTCTATTGTGAATGGTATTGTTTCCCTAATTTCTTTTCATCCTGCAACATTAAACTAAATGGAGAGAAACTTGAAGCCATCCCACTAAAATCAGGGATTAGACAAGGCTGCCTATTCTCTCTCTATGTATTCAATATAGTACTTAATGTCCTAGCCAGAGCAATTAGACAACAAAAGCGATATGGATTGGAAGGAAGAAGCCAAAATATCAGTATATGCAGATGATATGATTGTATACTTAAGTGACCTCAAAAATTCCACCAGAGAACTCCCACCACTAATAAACAACTTCAGCAAAGTGGCTGGATATAAAATGAACTCAAACAAATCAGTAGCCTTCCTCTACTCAAAGGATATACATGTCATCTCTTTTTTACTCACTGAGGCCAAATGGTCCATCATTTGCTAGAGTATGAGAAAATGTCTACATCCCTGAAGGAAATCAAGTCTCTTTCCTGTTGCACTCTTCAGTTGTCAATAGTTCCTGGGCTTGTAAGCCCTTTCTTCATTCATGCTAAAATTATTTTCTTTCTAGGTTGATGGCATGGAGATCTTCTTTTAGCAACTACAATTGCTGTTGAGATTGTGTATGTCATATCCCAGTAGTGTCTGTAATATACTTTAGTCTTTCCAATGTTTATCTCATAACAACTTTTCCTTCTCTTCTGCCATTATGTCTGATAATATACATATCCTATTTAGGATAAGAGGATTGCATAGAGCCCACACTCATGTAAACTGGACACTGTAATTGACAATGATTTTGGATTCCACATCCTCCAAATGTTGAAATTACAGATGTGAACCACCATGCCCAGTTTTCTACCCTACTAATTTATTGCAGCAATAAAGCATTTTAAGCATATAAATTATAGAGCATATTTATATTTAATTAATACCTTTACTCTTTGCATAAAATTTTTGTATTAACTAGGTATTAAAATAAAGGTAAGTTGAGTCAAAAAAACCAATTCAATTTGAAAATATCAAAAAACTTCACAAATAAACACTTTTTTTTCTCTTGACACTCTCCAAATTTCTACCAAATAATATAGTGCAATATTGTATGAAATTATTGTAGACATATATACATATATCTTTATACATGTATATACATATATAAATATATATGTATAATCTTGATGGCTGTAGAGATGGATCAATGGTTAAGAATGACTGTAGCTTTTACAGAGGAATGAAGTTCAGTTCAGAGAATTCACAAGTACCTTTCACTACAACTCCAAAGGACCAAACACCATCTCTTGACTTTGGGTATTCTGTACTTCTCCATACATAACTAAAATCTATACTATGTATCACTTCCCCATATTGAAACAAGAAATATGGGTAACCTAAATCTGTGTTCTACCCAGAGTCATGGTCAATTATATTTTGGCTCCAGAATAAACTATCTTTTATCTATATTGAGGGGAGTGTTCTATTTTGCAGGTTAATAATTTTGATGATTTTACAAGAGAGGTTACATAAACTTTTCAATATTTTTGCTAGGAACTAAGCTATGTTCCAAGGATTTGGTGAGCTATCTCAAATTGATACACTAGTCCATGGCTGCACCAAGTTCAAAACCACAGACACTTGAATTTCTCCTGTCTCAATCAGGGAATTTGTTCATAGGACAATACACTGAGCTGATAGAAATAAGCTTGCTTTTTGTAATCAGAGTGATACAGAAACATAACATTCAAACACATAAGAGATCATGAAATCTAAGAGACTAAAGAGGAGCAAACTGTTCAACGGGTGCCAGCTTTCAGTAGTGAGATTCCCACTAAAGTCCACAGCATTGCAATTACAGATGACTGTCGTATTCTTATCTTATCACATGTAAACACATTAAAAATATTAATAGTTGTGGTAGGGTGGTGGAGTTGTAACAACTTTGATTACTAAGAACACAGTAATATTTTTGATAAGAAAAAACATGAAATTGCAAACTATAACGAACCATCTCTTCAAATGACTAATGCTTTATTTTTACAACTTGACTAATGCAGACTGCTTTGTGCTGGGCATCAAGCTAAGTTAGGTTTGCATGACTAAGAAGTGAGAAAGAAGTACAATAGTATTACAATAAGGCAGTGTTATCGCTGATATTTGGAGAGAACCCAAATTAAATCCAGAAAAAAAAGTTTTAGTTATTTTAAGGTTCTTTTTATTCTAATAATTTTCATTATATTTAATGATTTTATTTTTCATTCTAACTTCCTATTAACAAAAAGACCCACCTTTTGCACATAATGGGATTATTCCTATTATTTTTCTCAAAAATTTCATGATAGAAATAATAACTTAAATTTAGTTTTTTATTTAAATTTAACTTAACTTTAACAAATATACTAACTTGTGTATTTGTGTACGATTAAGTGAATCCAGCATCTTTGCAACATCATTTCTTCATACCAACCACATTACAAATACTTTCTTCCAGCCTTTGGAAACAAGCTGTCCTATTGTTTTCACTACTCACCACTGTGTGGCCCCATAACGTTGAAGGATAAGTTATGTCTAGTGGTAAGTTGCTCTCCATTTCTCCATCCCCATCTTGTCCTAAATAAGTAGTAGCTAGCATTCTTTTCTTACCTGCAGTAATGGAAAATTGTTTCTACATTACACCTTTTCATGAGAAAGTACTTATGCCTTACTTATTTAATACTATCTTTAGTTCTATCTTGCAAAGGTTGGGGCTTTAGAATTTCATATACCTGAATAATATTCCATTGCATATTTGTGCCATTCTGTATTCAGGTAGTCATAGAAAGGTTGATGGACCTTTGGGTTATTTTCACGTTCCAGCTTTTGTGAATAGCACAGCAATGAACATGGATGTAGAGATAGCTACTCTTCATATGAGTATCATTTCTTTTGGATATATATCTAGTGGGGAAGTGACTAGACCATAGGGTTATTCGATTCTGAAATTATTCAGTAACCACATTAATCACTGATTGTAGCATATTCTGTATGAGTTAGAGACCTTCCAAATGCTATGATAAAACACCATGGTAAAATAAACTTAGAAAAATAGCATTTAGTTATAGTTATGATTTCAGAGGGTTAAGAGTCCATTGTAGCCATTAAGCATGGGAACAAGCATCAGGCATGTGAGTTGAATGAGCTCAGAGCTTCTGTCTTGATCAAGAAGTAGGAGGTACAAAGAACTAATTGGAAACAAACTCATCTCGAGTGACACATCTATGATCAGGCCACAACTAGTATTTTCCAAATACACCGAGAAATTGTGACCAAGATTCAAATACATGAATGTATGGTAAACCTTCTCATTCAAACACCAGAATGTATTTACAAAATATCAATTGAAATATCTCTCTTTCAATCTTTATTTTACTTCTATTTATCTCAGTTTATCTGTCCACATTGGACTTGCAATTTTATCTCTTTTCAGAGAAGCAGACCTTGTATGTTTTTGTTTTTTTTTCTGGAATATTTTGTTTTGCTTAATGTTTCTTTTTATTTAAATATTGTTATATTGGTCTTTCACTCTATAACTTTGTGTTTGTTTCATTTTATTTTTCTAGTGAGTTCAGATACAGTGAGCAGTTGTATATCTGAGATCTTTCCATGCTTTTGATATGCTTCATTTGGTCAAGAATAACTTTTATATATCTTTGGTCGTACAGTTTGAAATGGGCTGGAAAAATGGATTACTGAATAAGAGTACTTGCTGATCTCCTAGGGGACCCGACTTTAGTTCCAAGCTCCTACATAAGATGACTCACAATGTCTCCTAACCCCAGTGCCACGGGAATCAGTGCCTCCAACCAACCTCCATTGACACTTCCATTTCCCACACACTTCTCCAAAACTGCTTTTACAATCAATTTGTAGCTTCAACATCAATCCAACAGAGCATACACATTATAAAATTTAAATGGTTATATTTAGTTTCGAACGATCTGTACACTATTACCATAAGTTGGTAAACCGGCCTGCAATTATCACATGGGAAGCTGTAGTTCCTTTTAAGTTTGTTAATACTTACTTCATGCACTTGAATGTGCTGAAAATACGTGCGTATATATTTTTTTATATTGCCATATTATTGAATTGATTCCCTTTTCACTGCACAATGGCCTTCCCTGCCTTTTTTATTTTTGTATTTATTTTGATTTTATTGTATGCGTGTTTGTCTGCATGTATACATGTATACCATGTCCACACTGAACCCAAGACTGCTAGAAGTATGTGTTAGAATCCAGAGAGGAAGATGATGTTTGGGATCCACCATGCTAGTGCTGAGAAACGAACCCAGGTCCTCTGCAAGAGCAGCATGATTTCATGCTTGCCAAGCCTCCTCTCCCACCACTTTTTTTGCTGTTTTATATTTACATCTTAAAACTTTTCAACAATACATGTTTATCACAATTTTTCCTCTCTCACAACTCCTTCTAGGCCTCATACCTACTCAACTCCAAGTCCTATGCCTATCCCTTTATCTTTCTTAAAAACAAAAGTGCCAAAAGAAATAAAAGATAACACACACACACACACACAAACACACGCACACATGTATGCACACACACACACACACACACACACACACACACACAAAGATGGCCTCCTCATACCTACTCAATATCATCATCTATTCTCTCTCTCTCTCTCTCTCTCTCTCTCTCTCTCTCTCTCAAAAACAAAAGAAAATAATCACAAGAGAATGAGGAAGAGAGGAACCTGGGTGGGAGAGGGGAGGGGAGGGGAGGGAGAAAAGAGGAATGTGATCAGGTATGGGGGGGAACAGAGGAGAAGCCCTGAGGGACAGAAGAATAAATGAAAATATGGGTGTGGGAGGTGGAGGGACATTCTAGAATGTAAAAGAAACCTGGGAGGTGAGAGACTCCCAGGACTCAAAGGGAGGGACCTTAGTGAAATGCCCAACAGTGGGGAGAGGGAACTTGTAGAGTCCGTATCCAGTAAAAAGTCAGGGCAACAAGTAGAGGGATTGGGTTGTAATCCAACAGTCAAAAACTCTGAGCTTTAATTGTTCCTGTCTAAAAGAACTGCAGGGATAAAAATGGAGAAGAGACTGAGGGAAAGGAGGTCCAGTGACTGGTCCAACTTGGGATCCATCCCAAGGGGAGGCTACAAGGCCTGACACTATTACTGATAATACGGTGTGCTTACAGACATGGATCTCCTCTGAGAGGCCCAAGAAGCAGCTGACTGAGACAGATACAGATACTTATACCCAACCATTGGAATGAAGTCGGGGACCCCTTTGTTTGAATTAGGGAAAGGCTAGAAGAGGCTGAGAAGGAGGGGTATCCCAGAGTTAAATCAGCAGCAGTGTCAACTCATCTGAACCCTTGAGATCACTCAGACACTGAGCCACCAACCAGGCAGTATACAGGAACTGGTCACACACACACACACACACACACACACACACACACACACACACACACACACACACACAACCTCTGAAAAGGGGGGCCTGCCCTGGAGTTGATATAACCAGTGTCTCTTTACCAGTGAAGATTTCATTTCTTCTCCTCCAGGTAACACTTGCAAATGGGTTCTTAGTTAAGGGTCAGATCTGTGTCTACTCTATTTTCTCCTGGCTGGAATTTTATCTAGTTTGAACTTAAGCAGGTCTTATGCATTCTCTGTGAGTTCCTATGTCTGTCAGTCCTGTTGTGTCTTGAAAATTCTGTTTCCTCTGGCTCTTAGAATCTTTTTCAGTGTTCTTATGTTAAACTCCCCAAGCCTTGAGAAAAAGTGTATGTTTCAGATATCCCATTTAAGGCTGAGCGCTCAAAGTCTCTGACACTATACCTTCTGATCAGTTGCGAATCTTTGTACTAATTACCATCTCCTTTATGAAGAAGCTCAGGTAAGAAATTACAGGTTTCTTGTTAAATCATTTTCTTCTAGACTATGCTCTTTAGCCCTGAGATAATTTACATACCATTAGAATTTTCTGTTCTTTGTTATAAACAGGCCATTAGACATTATGTTAGTTATTTTTTTTCTTAGTGGAGGGTGTTATTGTTTGAGTTAGTAGGGTTACTAATATTATGAGGTGACCTAATCCACGTTATCACAACCTTAAGCAACTAGAGGTAGATTTACTTAACTGTATTATATGAAAGAATGTTGAATTCTGCTTCAAGATTTCTCAACATTAGTAGAGAGAACTGGTCTCTATAGCTGCCTTAATAATGTGTTCTTAATGAATTTCCTGACATTAAAATAAACGTGTCTTCCTGATATACATTCTGCTTCTTTGCCATGTATCAGTCTCTCCACAGTGTGATATTCACCATGTTTGTAATAGGTGTAATAAAAATCCTGCCCTGGTGATTCATAAAGTCGGTGTGAGACGTTTTTGTGCTTTGTTGTTGTTTACTTCTTTGCTCATTGTTGGACTGAAATAAGGACAAGAGAACCAAGGGGCTGGAGAGATGACACAGTGTTTAAGGGTTCTTACTACTCTTGCTGACGACCCATGTGAGGTGGCTCACTGGTCTATAACCCACGGCCTCGGAAGAGCTGATGCTCCTTTGGAAACTGTAGGCCTTTGTATGTTGGTGGAATATGTAAACTCACACATACATATAAATACAAAATCAAATAAATCTTAAAACGAAAAAGGACAGAGCACAGAGTTGATGAAAACATGCAAGTAAACAAGTCTGTCACAATTTTTGATAATGTTTTTAAAAAGAAACATTCTTCCATGTATTCTCATATAATTTTCTGAGTGCCTGATATATGTAGTACAATGCCCCTGACCCAGTTTTCAACCTACCTTTAACTTTTATCCTGTTTTTTTTTTCATTTATCTTTTTAGGAAAGTTAATTCCTTTTACATATTCTAAACTATTTATACTTGTCCATGTGCCTTTGGTTAAGCACATATGAAGTTAGTTCCTGCAGAAGCATGAAAGTGGCATGGGACCTGCTGGAGTGGGACGTACAGGAGCATCTGATGTGACTGGAACCAAGCTTGAGTCTTCTGCAAGAACAGTGTATGTTCTTAACAATAGAGCCATCGCTCCAGCCTCTGCTGCTTTGAATATGTTTAAACTAGATTATGTCTATTCTTCTGATCATTTATCTTTTACTTCCTTGATTGTTTTATATTTTGCTTGCATTGTTAAGCTTCCGATTATGCCCGGGTTTTCTGATTGAATCTTTTGCTCTCCTTTTAAATAAGCTTTACATTTTTATATCCATTGTGTCTCTGATGGAACTCCAACTTCCTACATCACAGCAGGAAGCCTCTCTTCTGCTTCTGTTTATTTTCTCATATCAACACTTGTATTCTATCTTCTTAGTAACAATACATAATATTTTTTAAAAAACTTTCATTATTATTCTTAATTCTGTTTTACTTAATTATGCATATTCAAATACTCAAAATGTGCCAGCTATTATTTTAGAAACCTTAGTCATTTTGATGAAATATTAAGTCATTACAGTTTGAATAAAATTTATACTCTTGGGTAAAATTAGGCATTCTGTGACTCAGCGCACATCTGGTCCTGTGACTCTCTTGAAATAACATTTACTTTTAAATAGCCACACCATTTATTTATATATTATCTATGCATTTTTATACTCCATTCTGAATGAGACCTAGAAAATGAGACAGTTATCTGTTCATTGTCAAAATTATTTGTGGGCTATAACTCTAGAACATTCTTCAAGACTTTCTGATAAACACAGAATTCTTAAGAATAGGTATATTGAAAACTGGTCATGATAACTCTTGGACTGCATATCTGAAATAGAATTTGAGGAGCCATGAAAGCTAGTCCAGTCAACAAAGTGCTTATGGTAAAGTAAGATGACTGAGTATCTACATTATTTTAAAAGTCATGCATGTTGGTCTATGTTTGAATACCAGTACCAGGGAGGTATAGACAAGTTTGCTTTTGGAATCTAAAGAGCAGCATTCCAAGACTACCAGCAAATATCAAGACCCAGGGAAAGATACTATCACAGTATTCAAGGTAAATAGTGGTGAGGAAAGGTGCCTAAGTTTGACATTAGGATTCCTTAAAAAGCACACACATCTGTTTGCACATACATGCAGCAAAACACACATACATGTAGAAGGCTGTGCATACACACACACACACACACACACCAATAAATATGAGAGCTAGAGAGTGAGAGAGCAAAAAAGGAAGAGAGCAAGAAAGAGTTAGAGTGAGAGTGAGAGACAAACCAACAGAAATTTTGTTTCACATTTTGTTTATTTCTACTTTTGAAGATTTTGATCCCAGTTTTACCTCTCTTGGATGTTATGATTGGCATGAGAATTCTTTCCATTGGGCTCAAATATTTGAACATGGGGACACTTGCTGCCCAGCTGCTGGGGACATTTGATTAGCATGTAGAACCTGTAGGATGTGGAACCTCCTTGGACTTAGTGGGTTATTTCGGGTTGGTTTTATATAGGCTTTATTTTTATTATCATTCAATCTTTTTTTACAGTCCAGCCTTTATCGCACTCCTGGTCCACCCTCCAACTCTTCCATATCCCACACCTCCACCCCCATCTCCAAGAGGTTGTCTCCACCCCTGCCCACTCTACCAGACCTCTCCGTTCCCTGGGACCCCTAGAGTTAGGTCATCTTCTCTCACTAAATCCAGACCCAGTTGTCATCTGTTGTATATGTGTTGAGGGTCTCATATCAGATGGTGTATGCTGCCTACTTGGTGGTTCAGTGTCTGAGAAATCACAGAGGTCCAGGTTAGTTGAGACTGCTGGTCTTCCTATAGGGTGGCCCTCCTCCTCAGCTTCTTCCTTTTCCCTAATTCAACTACAGGGGTCACCAGCTTCTGTCCATTGGCTGGGTGTAAATATCTGCATCTGACAGTTTTAGCTGCTTGTTGGGCCCTTTGCAGGAGTCATGCTAGGTGCCTATTTGTAAGCACACCACAGGATCAGAATTAGTCTCAGGCCCTGGGCCCTCCCCATGAGCTGGATCCCAATGTGGTCCTGACATTGGACCTCCTTTTCCTCAGGCTTTTCTCCATATCCATCCCTGCAGTTCTTTCAGACAGGAACAATTCTAAGTCAGAGTTTTTGACTGTGGGATGTCAACCCCATCCCTCCACTTGATGCCCTGTATTTCTACTGGAGGTGGACTCTACAAGTTTCTCCTCTGAACTATAGGGCATTTCATCTAAGGTCTCTCCATTTGAGTCCTGAGAGTCTTTCACCTCCTAAGTCTCTGGTACTTTCTAGAGGATGCCCTCACCTCCTACCTCCTAAGGCTGCCTGCTTCAATTCTTTCTGCTGTCCTTCAGGGATTCAGTCCTGCCTCCCACCCCCAATACCTGATCATGTTCCCCTCTTCCCCCTCCTGTCCTTTCTCCTGTCCAAATTCCTCCCTGTGATTTTTTTCTTCTCCCTTCTAAGTGGAATTTGTAATGTGGAATTGGGAATTTCTACTGTAGAGTGTTGGTGCACTACAGCAGCCTGTTTGTTTCTCATCCTACAGTTCCCTTTCCTGATTGATACAAGGGTTCCCCACAGTGGTGGACTGGGTCCCTCTAGAACTGCAAGCCAAGGTAAACCCTTTCTTCTTTAAGTTGCTCTTGTCACATTTTTGTCATATATAAACCTCAGTAAGATAGTGATACATTTTCCTTTGTCTATTCTACTTTCTGGTTTTGTTTCATATTTTGTATTTTGTTTTTGTTTGTTTTGTTTTGTTTGAGACAAGATTAGCTGAGATCTCACTTCATAGCCTGGCCTGCTCTCAAACCAATATGTCTTCTGAATGTTGGGATTCCAGGTCTCTGCTTCCACATACAACATTTCCTTGAATGTTTGAAATGTATTAATCTATTTTCTTCCATCAGCAGTTATTTTCTTATCTCAAATACAAGAGAACTTACTTTGCATTTTGAGGTTTGTAGTAGTGGATCTTGGAGTTGAATGTTCCTGATAATATTTGAAGTCCTTGGGGACCCATCAGTCCCTCCATACTAGTTTGTTTTTTTTTTTTTTTCATTTAATGTCTATTATAATTTCTATTACACAAAGTATAGTTTTATATATTAGATTTCAGCTATTCTCTCTCTATTTCTCTCTGTCATTCAAGATCTCTATTTTACACACATCCTTCTTTATTTCTCTTACAATATTCTATATTAACCCTTTTCTTTTTGCTTTTAACTATTTTTTGTATTTGTTTATCTTCTTTTTATATCATTTCTATTTGTGTGGTTGCTCAATTTTTCTTCATGTCACTATTTCTGGTATATTCTCCCAATGTCAATATTTTTAGCTTATTTTCTCTTATCTAAAGTGATCCTATCCATTTCCATACTTCAGTTAAAACTTTTGCATTTTCTTTTATTTTGTCTCTTTTTGGTTTTCTTTAGATTACCATTTCAATATAAGTTTTATATTTTCTTCAGTAGTTTTGGATATATTTTATGAATGATAATGTATAGTTTCATTCTACTTTATGCTCACTTCCCTTTCCCCTAATTTTAATTTTTTTCTGTGTGTTTTTTTTTTGCTTGTGCTCCAAGTTGAATTTGTAATTTTAAATCACTTGCTGCAAGAAAGAGAACATACACAAGCAAATCACTGGCAGGGCCTGTCTTTTAGTGTTTATTTCTGTGAGAATTTAATTTAAAAGTCTGCCCTTACTCTTCTGAGTATGGCTTCTCCGGATATTCTCTCTACAACACTGATTTTTAAGGTGCTGTTTTCTTTTCTGGTATGTCCCAAAGCTCACCCTCAGGCCTGCTGCTAACATTCAGTATCTCTGTCTCTTTTAGAGCGTTTCATATTTGTGCTGTGAAATCTGTGACTATGCAGGGTTGGGCTAGCATAAGAACTTGGTACTTGTATTCTTTGGGTCTTCATTTGTGTTTTAGTTAGGTTTTACTGCTGTGAACAGTCACCATGACCGAAACAACTCTTGTAAGGACAACATTTAATTGGGGCTGGCTTGCAGGTTAAGAAGTTCCGGTCATTATCATCAAGGCAGGAACATGGATCCAGGCAGGCTTGGTGAAGGAGGAGCTGAGAGTTCTACATCTACATCTTCACCGGAAGGCTCCTAGCAGAATACTGACTTCCAGGCAGCTAGGATAAGGGTCTTAAAGCCCACACCCCACTGTGACGCACTTCTTTCAACAAGATCACATCCTCTAATAGTGTCTCTCCCTGGGCCGAGCACATACAATCCATCACAATTTGCTTTCCTGTTTCCCGAAATTGGGTTACTTTGACATTTTGTCTTGGGTAATGCTGAGAGCACAGCATTACAGATCATCCTTGCTGCTTTTAGAGATTTAGGAAAGTGCTGAACGACATGCTTTCCACCAGTAGCAATTCAGTATGTGCTGGGAGTGAGTGTACAAATGAACGTTATATGCACTTATGTGTGCGTGCGTGTATGTGGATACAGGTCCTGTGAAGGTTGGAGGAGGGTTTGAGGTGTCTGTCTTTTCTCTCCCTTGCATGAGATAGGGTCTCTCCCTGAACATCCAGCTAGACTGAAAGGTGGTCAAGAAGCCCCAGTAAATTGGTCCTCACTTCCCCACAACTATCATAGTGCTGGTGATAGACGCGCAGGTACAATGTGGGATCTGAACTCAGGTCCTTATGCTTGTGCAGCCAGCATCCTCATGCATTTAGTCATCCCCACGAAGCCTGCAAAAATCAGCATCTTAATGTGAGCACACTATGTTTTCTATCAAACTTAAGAATTGTCTTTTATTGGTTTCTGTGCTCCAACAATTTAAAGCTTAATTATCTTTTGGTCCACGTCTTTTTCTAAAGGATCAGAGTTGAAGTAATAATTGGGTATTAAAATTGTTGCTGAAATTTTAGCACTGAACAGTACAAGGCTATCTGTCTTTTATTACACATTAAAAGCAAATCTTTTCAAAACATTGTTTACTTATCATCTCAAGGCAAATTATAATGGAATTCTTTAGAAAAATCCTCATTCACAGACTCACGTTACTTTCCTCACCAATCTTCCTCTGAGTTCTTATAAACAGATGTGTCAGAATCACTGAGGAAATTCTAATTTGGGAGTCTAAAATAATAAAGCACTCCACAGAAACTTTTGAACTTTACTCATTAAGGTATTCCAGAGAGGAAAATGGTTTGCACGATTCGCTTTTAAGTGTGTGGCCGAAAACAAATCCTAAAGCAAATTTGCAAACTAGCACTTCGTTAACAGCTATCACACTCCAGTGAGGAGATGTGGAAGGGAAAAGGGAAGTGTGGAAGGTTGCAGAGAGCGGAGAAAATTCGCTACAAGACAAGCAATGATTGGGGTATAATCACTTTGAAAAGCAAACAGTTGTAGCTTGTATCCAATAGCCCCACTAAAGTTCCAGTTTTCTATTAAAGACAAGATAGAGGGCTAGCTTTTATCTGCTGGGGGCTCTTTAATGTACTTTGAGCCATGACTTACTGTGTTCCCTGGAGTCTTTAGCAGTCTTGTAGATGCATGAGCATGGACCCAAAATGAAGAAATTATGCATCTTTCTGCCTTCATCTGCTTACTTTCTAAAGAATGATTTGATCTGCCTTTTAAAAACATTTTACTTCCTCAAACAAGGCATCATCTCTTAGGCATAACCAAACCCATTGCTGGGTACCACTTGTCACAAGTCAGAATAAGGAATAAACCAAGAATTTGGTCAGGTGTGGGTGAAGCCATCTATGACAACACCTACAGGGTCAAACAGAAGACCTGTATGTGAACTACAGGTTATGTTAATCTTAGGTAAAAATCACTGTTTACACTTCTTCCTTTTTATGTAAAATGCAATGTACTTTTAGTTATGAAAACATTTCAATAACATAAGAATTGCTCATTTCCCCCATCCTATTCTAGAAAAGAAAACGGTAAAAAAAAATTCTGAAATTTCATTGTAATTTAAATTATACAAATAATTAAATAATATATCAGTGATATTGTCTCAACATGTCAGGAGAAAGGTCACTTTAATGATGATTTTCTTTAGAATACAGAACAAGACATTGAGTAGATAGACTTTTTTTTTCTTTTTAGAGTCCTCTAACAGTTTTTACTTTATATCTTCCAATAGAAGATGCATTTATGCATACAGCTATCCTGTTTTCTCTGTAATTTTCATATTCATCTTTAGACTTTGATCAAGTTGACCTTTTCCCTTATGTAAGACAGAATTTTATCAAACTGAAATTGAACTCTAGTACAATAAATAGAATACTGCCATCATACTCTTTCGATTGAGAACAATTATACTCATATAGTAATCCATATAGTGTATAAATTCAATATACCCTGTTACACAAATTGTCAGCATTGTGACTCACATTCTATGTTTAAGTTGCACTGGTTGGCAAGTGATGAGTTTATATTAAAATCTATTTTTGCAGGAGGTAAAGGAGGAGGGCCACATTCCTTGTGAATAGGGTTTCACAATACAAATTAATTTCAAGCGTTTGAAAGTATTTGAATGGAGATAATCACAGCACTTAATTTTCAGAACAATACGGATCTATAAGCTTAGAAGAAATAACATTCAGAACACCTATACAGAGTAGAAATATGAGATGAATTATAAGAATAAATGGTCCGAGATATCTGCATGAATGTGTAGAGGTAGCAGTCATAAATGTAATTATTAGAAATATCTTCAGGATTTTTTTCTTTCGTACAGAAATATACATTTGGGGGAAGGTGGGAATGAGGAACACAGAAATTTCTAAGTAATCATGTCTTCTGAATATTCATGAATGAATAAATGAGTGCAATTATTTTGCCCATGTTCCTTTAGTTCCGTTCTCTCTTTATGGGATGGCATGGGAAACAGAAAATGCGCTAAATCTGCTTTCCACTTTTAAAATTATGTCTCTTTTCCATGCCGTGTGTCACAAATCCTCTTGTCTCCATCCTCCAAAGCTTATAGATATGTCTGAATTTTATATTCTGTTCTGGTTCTGAGACCCAAATTCAGGTCCTCATGCTCGCACAGCCAACAATCTTACCCACAGAACCATTTCCCTGGCCAGTTGTACTTAAATTTTAATTAGTTAATTAATTATATGTGTGAGTACATGCATGAGCACATGCACATACAAGTGCACATGTGTTTGAGGTGAGAGAACTTTTAAGACCCAGTCGTCTGCCTTACGATTAAAATACTTTGGGTCAAACTCAGATAGTCTTGGTTAAATGGCCAATCTCTTTTCCCACAGAACCTTCTCATTGGCCCTTTTATCTCTCTTACTTTTAAACTTCTGATTCAACAAGAATCAAATGTTCACCATGACAACTCTTGAACGGGGACGACAGGATTCAGCTTTTGCCATCAAGAGGAATCTCTCTCGATACAATGCTTACCTTTTTAGATTCATAGATGCTTAATCCCTAAATCATCAGGTGAATCTGAAGAAATCTCTCCTCAACCCTTAGAATTTCTCTGCTTTTGAGATTTTATTCATACCTGCCTCCAGCTCTTGAATCAAGTCTGGAAAGTTCTCTTAACCTTCAGTAAAACAAAAAACAATGACCTAGTGAATTAGCTTCTGAGTCACCTCTGACCGGAGTAACTAGAGTCTGATGAATGTCAACTGAAAACCTCTTCAATACTGATAGAGCCCTGAATGCTTTGTAGCATTTACTTCTAAGCCCTTTTCTCCTATATTCCCTCCCCACACTCAGGCCTCTCAGGAAAACACAGGTGAGAGAACAACTCAAGCAGTCAAACAATGAAGGAAAGAAAGAGAAGCAGCCACTCCCTGCAGCAGACACTGATCAAGAGACTTTCATCAGCCAAAATAATATCTTTACAAGAAAATACATGGAAAAAAAAAAACTTGGCCAATTACCTTGTATTAGTTCCAACTTTACCTGCCTTTCCTACATCTTGGGAGGTGATGAAACAGGATGCTGGGAGAGAGAGGTGGAGAAGAATCCTGAAGCCTCTCTATATAGATCTGTTTCTCAGTGTTTAAATGTGCATATGAATACAGTCCCCCCGATAGAGACCAGAAGATGGTATCATATTCCCTGGATCTGAAGTTATTACTCCCTTGTGCTCACTGTCTGTGGATAATGGGAACTGAACTTATGTTCTGAAAGAGCAGGATTGCTTTTTATAGATAAGGTATTTCTTCAGCCCAGAATGTGTGATCCCCTTCCAGCTCTAGAAACAACCCTGCCATATGGACATTGTTTTCAAACTGTCTCCAAATGCCAACAGGGCTTTCCCTCTGAAACCTTTGCTCAACTATTGCAGCTGTCAATAAAGTTACATCTTCACCATGATAGTTTAATGTGCTTTACGTGAAGACTTATGTCATTTCATGGACTTCCGTCATTAGGTTGAAACACTGCCATTTTCTTAGTTATATAGATGGGGAAATGAAAGAAAAATGCTTAACCTAATAAAGGTAAGAAATAAAGAGAAGGAAGAAAAGAGAAGGTCTTATGAGTTTGAGCCCATCTAAATATCTGATCTCAAAGGATTGGTGGGGGAGAAATTTGTCAGAAAATCTGACACTCAGCAGAAGAATACTGAGAATCCTAGAGTCGATTTAAGGTCAATACAGGATTGCAAGCATGCCATGTACAGTATGTGAAAATTTACTTATTGGCTCATAAAAGCATTGCCTTAGCCTTGACCTAATCCCGATGATGCTACACATTGCAGTTGGAGTCTAATAGAATTTACTTTCTATTTTATATTCCAAAATATTCAATTATTGAATACTAAATTGTTTCTATCCGTGATTCCAGTTTCCTCAGAGAAAAAGATTCTTTGTAAATCTTCTTATGGAAGTGTAAAGAGATTCAGACAATTCTTTTGAGCCTAAAATTTAAAAGAGCATTCCTTTTATTTGTTTGTGTGTGCGAGTATCTGAGTGAGTGAGTGAGTGAGTGTGTGTGTGTGTGTGTGTGTGTGTGTGTCACTAAAAACAAATTACTAAATTTTTCAAGTATTACAGCTCTTGTGAATCTTGTCTTGATAAACAAGTAATATTTTTTTCTTACCTAACCCCCTTAGAGTTAAAGGCTTCTGTAATTAATAAAAGCCAATTTTTTCTCCCTAAACATTTGTATTACATTTCTTTACAATTTTGATTCCAAATTTTAAGGTAAGCTGTCCAGCGAGAGACTAAACTGATGAAGGTGGAGCCGAGTTTGGTCCCTAACACCATGCAAAAAGCTAAGTGTGGGGTACACTTCTATAACCTCAACACTGGGGAAACAGAGACGGATGGGTATTGGAGGCTTGCTGGCCAGCCACACACCTGAAATGGCGAGGACTGTGAGAAAGCTTTTAAAAAATATGACATGGAAAAGCTGCTGAGAGAAAAGTCTAGATGTTATCTCTGGCTGGCACATACTCTCATTTGGGTAAGAGTACAGCCTCCACACACACAGTAAATATCTATATAACACACACAGACACACACACACACACACACACACACTCAGATGTGCACACACACAAATACAAAAAGAGAGACTGTTTACATTTTAACTTCAACAGAATGACCTGTGTCCTTTTATACTATAGTGAGAAGATTTATAAAAAGTCTTTTTCTCTGAGGAAATTGGAATCACTGATAGATCGAAACAATTGTCTTCAGTTCATAACAGGAATTCTAGGGCTTCTGGGGTGGTAAAAGTGAAATAATTTATTTCATGAGAATTTTTGTAAAATCCAATGTCAGAATGTCAGGTATATGGACTGAGTTTTGGAAACCCTTCCTAAACCCTGAGTCATGACCCTGCCTCCCAAGGCATTAGATGGCACAGTATTTTACATCATCTTAATTTTGCCCTTTCTTGTCACTTATATTAGTCTTTTTCCGAACAAAAAAACACATATGAGTTAATCTCTTTTTCCTATATCCTATTTATAATAAAGCTGATGAAATGCATTACCTTGTAGTCAACCTTGACTATTAGTAACTTTCTACTCAACTTTCACACTGGATGGGGAAGGGGAAATAATTTACAATATTTGTGTGTTAGAAACAATTAAACTTATGGGACCTAGCAGGAGTCGAATGTTTTCTGTTCATTTGGAGCTGGACCTAAGCTGCTAAATTGGAGGTCTCCATCAGGAAATCAACAGAAGAGGCAAAAGGATTGTAGGGGTCAATGAAGGTAATGAAGATCACCAGAAAAGCATGTTCCACTGATCCAACTAAGCTGGACTTGCTTGTATGGGCTCACAGAACGTGACACAGCAAGCATAAGGCCTGCATTGGTCTGCACCCTGGCCTATACATATATTTTACTGCTGATAACTTGGTGTTTTTGTTTGTTTGTTTGTTTGTTTTTGTGGGACTGCTAACAATGGAAGCAGGTGTCTTTGAATCTTGAGACATTTTCTCCTGTTAGGTGACCAGGTCCAGTCTAGATATGAGGGATTTTGCCTTCTCTTACTGCATCTCGTTTAGTTTTGCTTGTTTGTGGTCTTTGGGGTTCTGATAGTTTCTGAAGGAAAATGGAAGGTGGTGGACTTTAGGGAAAGGGAAGGGAACTGGGATAACTGGAGATGGGGGACCTGTGGTTGAGGTATATTGCATAGGAGAAGAATCTATTTCCAATAAAAGTTTAAAAGGGAAGAAAATGTCTCATTAGATGTTACTTCTTACAGCCACCAAGACTATTTTACTTTTTATTTTGTTGTAAAGTAGAATTAGGTTTCTTAAGAGAGGCCATATTTTAAATTCCTCCTTAAAGCCTTCTTCTTATTCTACTGGTAACCCTTCCCAACCAACAGATTTAAATATCATCCCTGGTTATCTATCTCCTTTATCCCTTCCCAAAAATAAATCCCCTGTGTTGGGCTATTAATGCCAAGCCATGTGGTGAGATAAACAATCCATTAGCATTGAAAACACAATGCTTTTATTGAAAATTCTTTTTATGACTGAAGGAACCTAAAATTTGCATTTAAATAGAGACCATTCAAATAAGATACTGCACTAGGATCTTTTTTTTTAATATGTAATTTTATAAGGTTGATAAATACTGCCGCTATCATGGTTTGTTTTTGGAAAGAAGTCTAGAAGTGAAAACCTGTCTCACCAGATAGCAAATTTAAACCCACACTACCTTTTTAAACTGGAATGTGTACCTGTCTCACGCAGTCTATCTATAGCAGAGTCCTTTTTCAATATGTAAAGGATTTAAAAGTGTAATATTAAAGATTAGATGGCACTGTTAGATGATTCTTCATGCAAAAAAATCAGTTAAATTCTAAATGGGGATATCCTTTATTAAGATCGTTTATTATCATCCGCTGCTTCCTAGGGAATAACAAATGTGAATTTCCCTTTAGTGGGTTCTTTTCCTCTATAATATCTGAGGGATGAAGAGTCAGGTCCCATCCATATATGGAATGAAATGATGACTGTCTAATTGGTGCAGATAAAAAAATGCAATCTATGCTCGAAACTTTAAAACTTTATGAAAGTGAGCTGAGCAAAAGTTCCCACAGAGAAGCAGTCTCTCTCTCTCTCTCTCTCTCTCTCTCTCTCTCTCTCTCTCTCTCCTCCCTCCCTCCCTACCTCTCCCCCCTTCCCCTTCCCTCCCTTCTCCCTCCCCCTCCCTCTTCTCTCTTTCTCCTTCTCCCTCTCCACTCCTCCCCCCCCCCGATAGTTGAATTGGAAAAATAATAACTGTGGAAGGATTAGTAAGCTGCAGATTCTGAGTGTAACTGTAAGCTGTCTTAGGCTATCTTGTCCTCTTCAGTGCCCATTGAACTCCTCCGAGTGCCCTAGCATTGTATCACTATTAACCAAATTAATTACTTGGTATACATAAACAGACCTATAATTTGCACTAATAAAAAAAAGGTTAAGAATATTTCAAATAACATTTCAGGCTTGTAGTAAAACTTTACTCTGCTGTAACTTAACTACCCTGTGGGGTTTTTTTTTAAGTGTCTTTATTTTTGACTTTCTTTGTTCCATTACTATAAAAACATCAAGAGAGGCTTACCACATCGAACGTGGAATTTGAAGTAAACTAAATCATTTTTTTCCTCCGACCATAGTCACTCACATTTGGCTTCGGAATAAAATTTATTTTATTTCCTTTGAAGTGGGAATTTTTCCCTCTGTGGAAAAGGCTTAACAACTTACCAAGTGAATGAGAATTTGACAAATACTAAAGAAAAATATATAAGGAAATAAGAATGAGACAAAGAATATCGAACTGAAAGAGAGTCTCATCTGATTTGGATGAGACACTGAAAGAGCATATATATCTGCAGTGACTGCACTTTGGAATTTTAGCATCCTGTATCATCTACACAAATAGGGAAGGCAGATGATACAGGATGTTAAAATACCAAAGTTGATACAGTGACAAGCTTGTACAAAACCCCTTTGTATTGACAGAGAAGGTTAAATTGTTGTAAAGAAAAGGATTCTGGTAAGTGTGTGTGTGTGTGTGTGTGTGCACATGCACATGCTTGTGCGCGCGCATGCGTGTATGCATGTGCCCAAGCACACACACACATTGCTTTTACCTAAAACTAGCTTGATTAAATATTGAAGGTTGTGGAACAAGTATCAGAAACAAAACTTTGATCTTACGATCTCCTGAGAAAGCAGGCAATTGAGAATTGCAATTCTAAGGGTGTTCCTCTGCTTTTAGCAGCCTTCCAGGTAGATGCCAGATTATCAGCCTAGGCATTCCAAAGACATATACAGACAGTGACTCCAAGGAGAATGCAAAATACAACTACAGAGTTATCCCTCTCTCTCTACACAGGAAGGGCAGGATTCACGGTAAATCATTAGATGGTCACATAGAAGGTGACTCAAAAAATAGTTTTCAAAAATTATTAAATGAGTTGGGAAGGGGAAGGGTGAAGGTGTGATCTCAAATACTTTCCTGATTGGATGAGTCACACAGGAATATTTTCAGTTGTGCCTCATGGCAGACAGGAAATGAATGTGCATTCTATATAATGACTGGCCACTGATGGTCTCAACAATTGCTAGTATTAATCTATGTAACAGGAACCTAGCATAACTTTCTCCTGAGAGAAGGCAGATGCAGAAACCTATGGCCAAACATTTGAAGGAGTCCCGGAAGTCTTGAGGGGAATAAAAGTGAGCAAGTGGGAGACATCAAGAACATAACAAGGAAAACCATAAAATCAAACCTGGGACTAAAGGGGAGGGGCCTCACAGAGCCTGAGCTCCTAACCAGGGAGCATGCTGGAGCTAGACGTAGACCGCCTCAACATTTGTAGCAAATGTGAAGGTTGGTCTTCATGTGGACCCCCCAAGTGGAGCTGTGCTGTCTTTGTCTCTGTTTTCTCCCATTGGATCCCCTTCTCCGTATCTGAACTGCATGGATGTGTCTTTTAGGACTAGATGCCCCAGGGTAGTTTTCTACCAATGGGAGTTCCTCTTCTCTGAGGAGAAGGGAATGGGCCAATGTGGGAAGGGATTTGTAAGGAATAACTGGGACTAGAGGAGAGAAATGAGCTGTGATTGGAATATAATGTGAATTTAAAGAAGCAGTATCTTCTGTTTAGGCACAGGAGCAGTACTCCTCATTAGGACCCCACCGTTCTTACTGCAGTGCTTCCCCACTGTTCAGGAATAAATCTGCATCCAATCTCTTCACTTCGTGCACATTGCCTTATTCTACTTGGGCATGAGACAATGAATTCAGAAGCCACTGGCTTGAGGTGGTTTGGTGATTACTGATCTCACAAGCCACTTGCTCCCTAGTTAAATGTTCCAAGTGCAGAAAACAGCTCCTAGCTCTTAAGCACCCACACAAACACTTTCTTGATACCTTTCACTCTCTAAACACATATAATTATAGTTTATCCATGACAATAGATTACAAAATCTAGTTATCTTCTTAAATTGTTTGTTTGTTTGTTTACTACATTTGTGAGAAAATGCCTCACTACATAGTCCTGGCTGGCCTAAAACTAACTATGTACACCATGTAAGCCTGGAACTCACAGATATCTGCCTGCATATGCTTATGGAGTGCTGAGATTAACAGTCGGTGTCATCACACTTGGATGCTTAAAGATAAAACAAAGCATATAAACAAATAAACAAAAGGACCCTCCATTTATTGCCATTAATATTTTTTCTTTATTTTTTCATTGGATATTTCTTTATTTACATTTCAAATGTTATTCCTTTTCCCGTTTTCCTGTCCATAAGCCAACTATCCCCTCTCCCTTCCCTTCTTCTATAAAGTTGTTCTTCTCCCCATCAACTCCCCCTTAGGCCTCTAGAAATTCCCTTGCACTGGGGGTCCAACCTTGGCAGGACCAAGGTATTCTCCTTTCATTGGTGCCCAACAAGGCCATCCTCTGCCACATATGCAGTTGAAACCATGGGTGAGTCCATGTATAGTCTTGGGTAGTGGTTTAGTCCTTGGGAGCTGTCTTCCACAGAAACTTGTCATTCTTAAACATGCTTATTTTCGAGAAGATAGGCCGAGACCCATTATAATGTTGTATTCTTCTTACTGCTGCTTCTAAAAAAAAGTCCTCAGGCAAAACTTAATTTTAATCAAGAAATTGTGTTTATGTTATTTTCTCTTCAGAAATACCCATGGTAAATTAAGCAGAGCTTCTTGAACAGATTCCTGAGCAATAATCCCCATTATATGATTGAGTGAGAGTAGACATTTCTCTGGCATGTGAATTAGTTATCAATTACTAGGGTCAACATTTCTGCTCTGGGGAGCCCCCAAGTCAGACTTAATAACACAACTAAAAGAGAAAATTTATAATGACAAATAATAAAAGGAGAAATATTCAATGTGCCAAATTGGTAAGAAGGACGAAGACTTCTGATGTATAATATACCCCATACCCACCAAAGTCCATTATTAGAGTGCTAGGAAGAAGTTGAGGTTTAAATGGGACTGAGCATAGTCAATCAGTGTGTAAAGATATGATCCGGTCTTCCATGGACTCAGCACTGCTCCTGTGCCAGACCAATACAATAATTAAAGACATTTGTTCACATCCTTGTAAATGTATTCCCTCACAGCAAGGCAATCATGTGGTATAAGTTTCTGAGGAGAAATGGGAAGCCGCATCATCTCCCTGGTTTGTCTAAACTTCCATAGTCAAAATGGCATGCAGGATTGATTTAAGACCCTTTATTTCTTTTCTAAGATTTTTTTTATATTTATTGGATATTTTATGTATTCACATTTCAAATGTTACCACCTCCCCTGCCTCCCCCTCCCTCTGCTTCTACAAAGATGCTTCCACTCCCACCCACCTGCTCCCACCTTAATACCCTGGCGTTCCCCTACCCTGGGGAAACAGCTTCCACGGGAACAAGGGCTTCTCCTCCTATTGATGTCAGACAATGTCATCCTCTGTTACATATGTGGCTGGAGCCATGGGTCCCTCCATGTCTACTCATTGTTTGGTGGTTTAGTCCTTGGGAACTCTGGGTTATTGGGGTGTCTGGTTGGTTGATATTGTTTTTCTTCCTATATTTCTTAAAATGAAAACCTCTTTTGATGACAACAGTTTTGCAATGAATTGTCTGTAGGAGAACAAAACCAGGGAAAATGGATCATAGCTTTGTAACAAAATAAGACTGTCACATGATACAAAAGCAAAGACCCTAAACTCTCCTAAATACAAGATAGTTTATGATTTGAAATTGCCTATCATAGAATTTTAACTTGCAATGAAGTAAATAGAGTGTAATACATGCCAGTCTTTTTTAATTGAGTTTATTTTATGACAGATTAAACTAATACTGCATAGAATTTCTTCTTTGATTTTGCAGTCTTGATATTAGATTTAACCAGGCAAGAAATGGCATTAAAATTTGCATAGTGATGCTGAATTACATTCACACTTCTGTCTAGCATCATCATCTAGAATCAAGAATATATAGAGATGGAACGTTTTATTAATATTAGCTTGGATTAAAATGAATATCTATGGTTTATAACTCTCTGCCCCTTTCCTATTTAAATTTAAAAGATATGCATATGCATTTGTAAATATGAGTGTAAATCCCTGCAGAGGCCAGAGGCATTGGATACCCTAGAACGGTAGTTATAGGCTATGTGTACTGAATATTGACTGTCCCTAACTCAGGACTTCTGGCTTCTGTCCTTAAGAAGAGAAAGAAAAAAAAAAAAAACCTTAAGTATTAAACCATCTCTTCAGACCCTTTTTTACTTTGCTGTAGATTCAAGTGGAATACATAAGATGTTTTCTAAGATATGGTATGATGCTACAGGAAGCTTACTTTTAGGTACAATTCTGACTGCCCCATGTGGTAAGGTAGCAGAGTAAAGGTGGATGGCTTCTAGAACTGAATACTAAGGACTTCCTTCTCCAAGTTACTTATTCACTACCAAATATAAGTTTTTTTTCTTTAAATGGATTTGTTCTTTTATGTGAGACTGTGCTCATTTTCTCATGCTTCCAAAAAAGCCTCCTTTTTATTTAAAAAGAAAACAGTTCCTGAACTGTATTGTGTAAAATTACATCTACGAATACAAACCATCTCTGCTGCAGATTCTATTTAACTGTCCTAATATCCCATTTTAATAAGGGTTGCACTAGAGAGATAAAAATTAAATGTTTGCCAGAGTGATGCATTAATAACTCAAAACCTTTAATTATAGTGGTGCCCAATTTAATTAAACCCTACATTACAAACTGTCAGCCTTCATAGCACAGACCCCGATGTTCAATGGTTTATAGCTGTACTATTAAAAAGTTATTCAATGTTTTGGAACATGCGACGAGCTTCCCGCTAATAAGTGAATGGTCTTTGTTTCCCATTGTGTGTCAAAAAGTCCACTCAAATTAAATTGACAGAGAGGACAAACTCATGATTTTTAAAAAAAAGTTTCTTTGTACAATGGTCACTTAGCTAATGATCACTGTTCACCACCATTATGACAGTAAATAAGTCAATCTGAGCAAAAGTAGTTTGGGCAAGCAAGGGTTTCTTGGGCTACACTGTCAAGCCAAATCCACCATTAAAAAAAAAAAAATAAGGAAGGAACTCACAGCAGGATTTTGAAGTACAACCATGGAGGAATGCTGCTGGCTGTCTTGTTCTCTACCTTGCTCATGTGCTTTTGCTTAGCTCACTCTCTTATGTGACTTTGGACCACTTTCCCTGGAAAAGTGCTGTGCAGAGTGGACCAGGATCCCCATCACCCATTAAAATCCTCGAAAAACATTTGCCCAACCTAACTTGAAGAAGACAATCACTTAACGAAAACTTTTGTCAAATGATTCTTTCTCCTTTTAGTTGAAAAAATTCATATAATACATTCTGATTATGATTTTCCTTTTCCAAAGTCCTCCCTGATAATCAAGACTTCCACACCCACCCCTTTCATTATAAAACAAATGCAGTCTAGAACGATAAATAAAATAAATTAAGATAAAAACAAGCAAGCAAACAAACAAGCAAACAAACAAAACGCCAGTATAGAACAAAACAACACAACAGGAAAAAAAAAAGTAAAAGAAAAAAATCTGGGTTCGGTCCCCAGCTCCGAAGAAAAAAAAAAAAAATCAAACAAACAAAAAAAAAATCACAAGAAACACATGGACACAGAGACACATGCAGAAATCCCATAAACCCACAAACAAACAAACTAAAAATGACCAAAAATAAAATACCCTAGAAAGCTTAATATATATGCTAAAGACCTATAAGGTTAAAAAATAATGCTCAGATGTAGCATTAGACAGATACCTCTAAAAATCCCTCTGAGTTTACAGTGGGTTGGCCATCTACTATTTCTAGCAAGTGGTTTGTATACTCAGTACCACTCCATTGAGAGAAGTTACAAATTGGTGAACTGTTCTGGCTTTGGGATGGGTGCTTGTGTAAACTTCCTTTCTCTATGCTAGAACTCCAGGAGGCTTACAGTTGTGTATGCTGGCACAGTCTCTTTGGGTTCGTATTTATGTCAGTTTTATTGTGTCTAGAAGGCCTTGTCGTCCATTCCCATTGGCTCTTACAATCATTCTACTTCTCTTCCAAAAATACTCTGAGTCATAAGGGAAAGGTTTTGATGCAGACATACAATCTCAGACTGATTGTTCCAACGTCTCTCAATTTTGTCCTGTTGTGAGGTGCTGTATTTGTTCTTATGTACTTCAGTAGCCAGATTCTTTGATGGTGGAGCAAGACATTGATCTACCGATTACAGAAAAATGTTGTTAGGAGTCATTTTGTTGGTATATTCCTTCAGCAGGATAGTAATATTTGGTTTTTGCAGAGGTCCTTGTCCTAACTAGTTTCATGTTCTCAACCACCCCAAGAGTCTTGGGCATGGGTTCAGTCTCCTGGAGTGGGCCTTAAATCCAGTCGAATAGTAATTGGATACTTCCACTGCCTTTGGGCCATGACTGAATCAGTGTATCTTGCAGACAGGTCAGCAGACAGACTGAGGGGTCTGTTACTGGGTTGGGGTTTATCTTTTTCCTCGGGTAGCATTCAGAGTACTTTCAATTACCATTCACACTAGTAGAGGTGAGGACTCTAAATAGGTGCAGGCCTAATTTCTCTAGTGGTACCAAATTGATAGTTAATGCTGGGTAGGTTAATTTCAAACTTAAATTAACAATGGCTTTGAAGCTAAACAAATTGAGAGCAAAAATGAAAGATGAGTAAGTTGGCTGACATGAGTTCCCTTGGACAAAAGGAAGTCAGGATTGAAGCTTTAAGATGCAAATGAACAGCTGTTTCCTTGATTGTCCAGGGAGTGCCCTGCTCTTCAAAGGTGCCTAAATTCCCATTTCTCTGAACTTCATGATTTAGTGTCTTGGTATTAAGATAGAGGATTAATACAACAGATAGAGGCCTTATATCCAAAATATACAAAGAACTCAAAAAGTTAGACCACAGGAGACAAATAACCCTATTAAAAAATGGGGTTCAGAGCTAAACAAAGAATTCACAGCTGAGGAATGCCGAATGGCTGAGAAACACCTAAAGAAATGTTCAACATCTTTAGTCATCAGGAAATGCAAATCAAAACAACCCTGAGATTTCACCTCACACCAGTGAGAATGGCTAAGATCAAAAACTCAGGTGACAGCAAATGCTGGCGAGGATGTGGAGAAAGAGGAACACTCCTCCATTGTTGGTGGGATTGCAGACTGGTACAACCATTCTGGAAATCAGTCTGGAGGGTCCTCAGAAAATTGGACATTAAACTGCCTGAGGATCCAGCTATCCCTCTCTTGGGCATATACCCAAAAGATGCCCCAACATATAAAAAAGACACGTGCTCCACTATGTTCATCGCAGCCTTATTTATAATAGCCAGAAGCTGGAAAGAACCCAGATGCCCTTCAACAGAGGAATGGATACAGAAAATGTGGTATATCTACACAATGGAATATTACTCAGCTATCAAAAACAACGAGTTTATGAAATTCTTAGGCAAATGGTTGGAACTGGAAAATATCATCCTGAGTGAGCTAACCCAATCACAGAAAGACATACATGGTATGCACTCATTGATAAGTGGCTATTAGCCCAAATGCCTGAATTACCCTAGATGCCTAGAACAAATGAAACTCAAGACGGATGATCAAAATGTGAATGCTTCACTCCTTCTTTAAAAGGGGAACAAGAATACCCTTGGCAGGGAAGAGAGAGGCAAAGATTAAAACAGAGACTGAAGGAACATCCATTCAGAGCCTGCCCCACATGTGGCCCATATATATACAGCCACCCAATTAGACAAGATGGATGAAGCAAAGAAGTGCAGAAGTGTAGATCGCTCCTGAGAGACACAGCCAGAATACAGCAAATACAGAGGCGAATGTCAGCAGCAAACCTCTGAACTGAGAATAGGACCCCCGTTGAAGGAATCAGAGAAAGAACTGGAAGAGCTTGAAGGGGCTTGAGACCCTATATGTACAACAATGCCAAACCACCAGAGCTTCCAGGGACTAAGCCACTACCTAAAGACTATACATGGACTGACCCTGGACTCTGACCTCATAGGTAGCAATGAATATCCTAGTAAGAGCACCAGTGGAAGGGGAAGCCCTGGGTCCTGCTAATACTGAACCCCCAGTGAACTAGACTGTTGCGGGGAGGGCGGCAATGGGGGGAGGGTCGGGAGGGGAACACCCATAAGGAAGGGGAGGGGGGAGGGGGATGTTTGCCCGGAAACCGGGAAAGGGAATAACACTCGAAATGTATATAAGAAATATTCAAGTTAATAAAAAAAAATAGAAAAAAAAGATGAGGATTAAAACACTAGGCTGGATAAAAGTAATCTGGAAGCTTTGGAAAAAGAGACAGCTAGGCCCTCACTGTCTGGTTCAGCAGGCGCGAGTGGGACTGCAGAGATCTTACTTTAAAGGCTCTTCCAGGTGTGGTGCTGCTACTTGTGGTTCAGGGATTATAACTAGAGCATAATAGAGATATTTTACAGTCACGAATACAGGGGCAAGAATAAGAAATCAGAAAGACTGGACAGGGAGAAACACACACATATACACTTGGGGTTTGTTTTTTTTTTATGGTTTTTAAACCTTTGACTTTTCTGAGTGATAGAGCTCCTTCATTGACTGACCTCTGAGAACCCTTGATATATTGTGCTAGTAAAATGGCTCAGAACTTCAACAGCCATAAAAGCATAGTCTTGGGACACTGGTTCATATCACCAGACACATAGCTATGCGATTGACAATGGAGTTTTGCACCATGAGGTTTTAGACTAGGGACATAATGTGCAAAAGAAACCAACCATGTCTGTATGATTAAATCTCCATAGTCTAGAGCCTGATACTGAGGAGAACATTCCAGATTACTACCCATGCTCTCTGTGAGCAATCTAGCTAGGACCTGTTTCTCTCCTCTACTGCTTTGAAGTGTTTTGTTTGTTTGTTTGTTCGTTTGTTTGTTTGTTCGTTTGTTTGTTTGGGGTATTTTTGATTTTTGTTTTGGTTTTTTGTTTATTTGTTTGCTTTGCCAGGATCTAACATGTTTCTTATTGTAGAATAATGATTATCTGTGAGTAGAAAGTCAATGACATCTCTGAGATGTGAGTCGGAGATGTGTGAGTCCTATGGTGACACCTCTTGAAGTTTGTAACTGATAGTTACAAGTTACAGTTACAAGTTCCCTGAGAGATGGAATGGCTTTTTATGCAAGCATGAAGACCTGTGTTCCAAATACCAGAACTGATGTAAAAACCAAATGTGTTGGCACTCATCTGACATTCCAGTACTGAGCGTGGGGAGAAAGAATACGGTTCTGGGAGATTGCTGTTAGCTGGTCTAGCCAAAACAGGCAGACCTAAGTTTAGGGAGTGATCCTCCCTGTCTCAGAAAAAAAAATTCTATGAATAGGAGGAGAGGAAACCTCCAGTGTAGCCTTCTGGCCTCTGTATGTGAGGCATACACACATATAACACACACAAAAAATAAACACATGCGAATATTAAGGTAATAATAGAGAAGAGGTCTTGAGCTAACTTAAAATTATGGAAAAACTTTTACTAACATTCAAAGTCTCCCTATCCTTGAGGCATGTGAAATGGAACGAGAGAGGAAAAGTAGAGCGTTGGAGCAGAACTAAGGTGAAGAGGAAGGCTGCCGGCCATATATGGGGAAGACGTAAATGGAGTGAGACCAAAACAACTCATGCATTCTTCCGAGGTTATTATCTTTTTAATTTTATTATTCTTGGATATTTTATGTATTTACATTTCTTTTTGTTAATTAATTAATTTATTTATCAATTAATACAAATATTTTTATTTTATTTTATTTTATTTTTATTGGATTTTTTTTAAATTTACATTTCAGATGTTATTCCCTTTCCCAGTTTCCTGCACATAAGCCCCCTATCCTATACCCCTCCCCTTCTTTTATTACGATGTTCCTATCACCAACCATCCACCCTTCCCACCCCATGACATTCCCCTGCACTGGGCGATCCAGCCTTAGCAGGACCAAGGGCTTCTCCTTCCATTGGTGCCCAACAAGGCCATCCTCTGCTACATATGCAGCTGGAGCTATGGGTCAGTCCATGTATAGTCTCTGGGTAGTGGTTTAATTCTGGGAGCTCTGGTTGGTTGGCATTGTTGTTCTTATGGGGTTGCAAGCTCCTTCAGCTGTTTCAATCCTTTCTCTAATTCCTCCAACAGTAATCCCGTTCTCATTTCAATGGTTTGCTGCCAGTATTCGCCTCTGTATTTGACATGCTCTGGCTGTGCCTCTCAGGAGACATCTATATCTGGCTCCTGTCAGCATGCACTTCTTAACTTCATCAATCTTATCTAATTTTGATGATTATCTAATATATATATATATATATATATATGTGTGTGTGTGTGTGTGTGTGTGTGTGTGTGTGTGTGTGTGTGTGTGTGCTGTATACACATGTGAGGCAGGTTCTGAATGGCTGAATGGCCACTCTACAGTCTCTGCTCCAATCTTTGTCTCCATATCTCCTCCTATGGATATTTGTGTGAAGCATCTGCACATTGGTTGTCCTTCTTCTTGAGCTTCATGTGGTCTGTGGATTGTATCTTGGGTAATTTGAACTTTTGGGCAAATATTCACTCATCAGTGAGTGCATATCATGTGCATTTTTCTGTGATTGGGTTATTTCACTCAGGATGATATTTTCTAGTTCAATCCATTTGACTATGAATTTCATAAAGTCATTGTTTTTGATAGCTGAGTAATATTCCATTGTGTAGATGTACCACATTTTCTGTATCCATTCCTCTGTTGAAGGGCATCTGGGTTCTTTCCAGCTTCTGGCTATTATAAATAAGGCTGCTATGAACATAGTGGAGCATGTGTCTTTGTTGTATGTTGGAGCATCTTTTGGGTATATGCCCAGGAGGTTTAGCTGGGTCCTTGGGTAGTGAAAAGTCCAATTTTCTGAGGAACTTCGAGACTGCTTTCCAGAATAGTTGTACCAGGTTTCAATCCCACCAACAATGGAGTGTTATCCCCTTTCCCCTCTCTCTCACACCCTCTCCCCTGCTTCTGTGAGGGTGCACCCACTCACACTCATCCACTCCAACATCAAAGCCTTGGCATGAAAGGTCCTACATTGGAGAAATGATCTTTCACAGGACCAAGGGCTTTTCCTCATATTGATGCTGGTCAATGCCATGCCCTGCTACATATGTGGCTGGAGTCATGGGTCCCTCCATGTATACTCATTGGTTGGTAGTTTAGTCCCTGGGAGTTCTGGTAGGGTTTGCCTAATTGATATTGCTGCTCTTCCTATAGGGTTGCAAAGTCCTTCAGCTCCTTCAGTCTTTTCTCTAAATCCTCCATTGGGATCCCCTTGTTCAGTCCAATGGTTAGGTTCAACCATCTCCATCTGTATCAGTAGGGCTCTGTCAGAGCCTCTCAGGAGGCGCCCACATCAGACTCCATTCAGTTGAATTTACTTTGATTAACAGAACTACAGTTTCCCAAAATAATGTTTATCTTCCTGATGGAGAATTAGATGGACTTAAGTGGACTGGGAATCTAAAAGCTGGCTCCCAAAATGTCAGCGTTTTGCTCCCAGAAGGTATTGATAAGAAAGTCGTAGGTAAGGAGTAGAGGCAGATGTAGAAAGAACATCAATAAGAGAAAGAAAAGGACCCCAGATGTCCTATAACACACCCAATTCAGATGACATTTAGTGGACTCCCAGCTCAGGAGCCCCTCCCACCAGAAAGAGAACATTTTTCTGGCTTTTGCTTTCTCCATTTGTTTTGTCCTACATGGTCCTTCAATTATTTTTTTGTCCCTCAGAACAAACCTGGGATTACCATATATAACTCTCTATACACATTTCTATCATATTTCCGCTCAGAGAAAAGCAATAATGGAAGTATTGAACGTAATTATTGTTTATTATTACTTTGGGGATTATAATACTATTACGTATTTTCTCTCCTCTTATTTCTGCCCCAAAACCCATCCCTTATACCTCTTTCTGTTCTCTTTCAAGTGGTATGAGTATGTAGGTATACATTTATGTTCCTGACTTATGCTTCCTTAGTAGATTATGATTCAAGACATATACGCCAAACAAAGTCATTCCTTCCCAGGACATAGTGTTTCATCACAGCAGTAATAACCCTAACTATAACAACCTTTATATTGGTATTTGTATGGATATTTTCAGTGAATTCCATTGTGTTCTAAATAATCAATGGCCTGCTCCTGCCTTAGGGAAAACTATTTTTCCAACTCTCAGCATTCCTTAGCTCCCTATAATTCTTTGTGGAAGGTTGAGGTCTTGTGTCTTTCCCCATGTCCATTGTAATTCTTGTTCAGGTCATGATTAGTTATGTAGGTAAGACTTTATGAATGTAGCGTATAACATTACTAGGTGACACAATCTCATATGAAATTTCCTGATCCTCTGGCTTTTACATCTCTTTGTCTCTTTTACAGTATTCTCTAAGTCATAGGTGCAGGAGTGTTTTGTGAATGTATTCATTAGGACTGGATTCTACAACTCTGCCCTTTGATTGAAGCCCCTTTCATCCTCAGGAGCTATTTCTCAATTTTCATAATAAACCTATCTTTGCTTTGCTCACTTCTGGTCTCAGGATCCTTATTTGTCTTGGACATGAGACAACACACTTCAAACTACTGGCTTCGGGGTACCTTTGATGACCACTGATCATCGAAAATCATAGCTCAACATAAGAGGAGAAAGGCCATTGTTCTGAAAGAAGCCATAGAAATGAATTGCTCTTTTCCAGAGTTACTCCTGTATTACTTAGTTATTTTTATTCAATCATAAGGTAATTCATGCTTGTTCAATAGCAGGCTTTTGTAGGGTTAGGAACTTCTTGGGTGAGTTCAGCAAAGAAGACTTCATAAATGCAGGGCTATGCCAGGCTTCAGGGACAAAGAAATGAAGGGGATCCACAAGAAACTTGCGCCCTAAAGGCACAGAGAACACCACTGTGAATGTAGAGGGTTCTGCTAAGCATGGTAATGAAATGCTTTGCAGTTCATTTAAATTTTAAAATTTCCTCCCCAATCCTGCATCCTTCACCTTCTTTACATATACTTGGCACTCAAAAGTATTGATTAACTGCTTGAACTTTTCAGTTTTAAAGTTTGCAGAAATGAATATATGTATAAGCACCCCACTCAGGAATACTATATTTCTAAAGGAAACATTAAAAAAGAAGCTCATATGTTTCAAAATAAGTCAAGAAAATTTCTTTTGCCATTTTCAAGTCTACGAAAGTAAAAATATGAAGATTAAATATCATTTAGAGGAAAAACCACAATCAATAGAGAACTCTTACCTAGAAACAGATATATTTCCATGTTTTCAAAATGGCATTAGAAGCAGTTTGACTCTCTCTTCCAACATTCAATTAAGGTTGTGTTTTCTGTATAATTACAAATTTAAATTATATTGGAGATATAATTTATATTTTAATTTAAATATGCGTTTCTGTGTAGATCTTTAAGGCTTTCATTTGTCCTAACATACAAACTGGATGAAAGAGTATGTTTTAAGGTTTCCCTTTAATTTTTCTTCTTCTGAATTTTAGATTATTATGTTTTAGCAATTTTGATTTTTTATAACTTCATATACATATGCTATATCTACATAACACTGGTTATTCTTTTATTCTCTACCAATTAGTGTTTGTGTGTTTGTTTGTGTCTGTGTGTTTGTGTGTCTGTCTGTGTGTGTGTGTGTGTGTGTGTGTGTGTGTGTGTGTGTGTGAGAGAGAGAGAGAGAGAGAGAGAGAGAGAGAGAATATCATCTCAGGCATCTGTGGTATGTGTATGATGTGTATGTGTTTTGCATATGTGTGTATATATGGGTGTCTCCATGAAGGAATGAAGAGGACAATAGAGTTTCTGAAGCTGGAGTTACAGGAAGTTGTGAGCTCCCAGATGTGACTGCCTGCAAACTCTGATCCTCTGCAAGAACAACAGATGCTCAGAATTGCTGAGTATTTCTCTAGCCAAAGTTTCTCCCAGACTTACTTTTAATGGTTAGTGTTATGTCAATGAATTTATTCTTGTCAGTTGGATGTTTGTTTCTCCAAGGTCTGTATGTTAACGTCTTGATTCACAGAGTAGTACTGCTGAAAGGTGTTTGAAACCTTTAGGAAGTGGCTCTAACATACCCAGTAGGTGGTGATGAGATTCTAAAGGAATTGTGGCATGCTGTCCCCTCTCTGTGACTCTTTTTGGTCCAGTGTTTGTATAGTTTGCTTTCACAAACGCTCCTACCAAAAATCTCCGAATTTCCTCAGAAACCTCTAGTGTCTGTAACCTCCAGAACAATGAGGTGGTATATATCTCTCTTGATTCATTAATTGCCATATATATTTTGTTTGAGTATGAGATAATGATTGATATACATATTTATAAACACAAAGTTCTGTAGTCACACAATAAGGACACACACTCACACATAGACAATCTATTTGAGAAAAATTGCAAAACAAATGAAAATGTTAAATATACTATTCAAAATTCTAGCAAGTAGTATGAGTGTGTGTGTGTGTGTGTGTGTGTGTGTGTGTGTGCGCGTGTGTGTGTGTGTGTGTGTGTAACAAATTTTCTCCATGGTTTCTGTTACCAGGCATCTGCCTTAAGTTCTTGCCCTGATTGTCCCTCATTGAAGTTTATAAACCAATATTCGTAAGATGAAACAAATTTCTTTCTCTCCCAAATTACTTTTTATATGAGTAATTTATCACAAGAACAATCAAATAATGGCAATTTGTAAATATATATGTGTGTTCAAGACTCATATGTAAAGTGCTCAATGTACTTAAAAAAAAAAAAAACAATATTGAAATTAACCAAAAGGTAGAGAAGGGGCCTTAGTGTATATCTTGCCAAAGAAAATCCAAGAAAGAAATTAAGTATATAAAAGTTTTGTATTGTCAGGGACATATTTAAAAAAAAAAAAGAGAAGGAAGAACAGACAGAAAGAAAAGGAAAGGAAAAGAAAAGATGCCATCATTTGATTTTAAAAGGGACAACATCCAGAAAACCTACAAAATCAAATGCTGATTAGTACATTGAGGAGTGGACTTCATTGTTATTAGAATGTACTATAGTACAGCTACTGTGAAAGACACAATGCATCTTTCTTATACTACAAACCTATTTTGATTGTTAAATAAATTATCAGATTGGCTAGATTTATGATTATCTCTTAGAAATGCATCTATATATGTCTATGAAGGCAATTCCAACAAGACTGAAGAAGGAACAACTCTTTCTCTGCTTCATTGGTCAGTGTAATGGACCAAGATTACCTGATCTTCCCCATGAGGATAAACTATGTTCTTCTAAAATGGAAACCAAAATAAGTCATTCCTCACTTATGTTGCTTTCTTTTTCTTAAGAACAATAGAGAAAGTCAGCGAAACAGCCACTCTTAGAAAATTTTTTTTCTAGAAGCTGTTTCCTGTATTTATCTAAATAGGTTGAAATGAAATGTCTACATGAAACCTAGATACTGATGGCTATGAAAACATTAATTTAAACAACAAAAGCTTGTTTGATAAATAAGTGGGTGAAAAAAGAGTGACAATATTAGGTGTCTTTGCTAGGGCCACCATCATAGAATCCTGAGAAATAAAGTAAAGAAAACTTAGGAGAACAAGTGAGAGGGGTGAATAAGAAAATGATAAGGCCAGACAGTGGTGTGGTATTTAGTTATATTTTTAGGTTTTTTATATTAGATATTTTCTTTATTTACATTTCAAATATTATCCCCTTTCCAGGTTTCCCCTCCAGAAACCCCCTACTCTATAGGCCATCTCCCTGCTTCTATGAGGGCCAGCCACCAACCCACTACTTCCCTCTACCCTGCCCTGGCATTCTCCTACACTGGGGATCTAGCTTTCATAGGAATTGTCGGCGCCAGCACCGACACAGTACCGAGAATCGGGCGAAAGCCTACGGGATGAAAGAAACACACATACACACACGAGTCAACAGGTTATCGTGTCAAGAGAGGAAGAGAGGAAGAGAGAGAGAGAGAGAGAGAGAGAGAGAGAGAGAGAGAGAGAGAGAGAGAGAGAGAGAGAAAGAGAGGGAGAGAGGAAGGAAGAGTGAGAGACTCCTGTAGCTTTATTCACCACTTATATACCCAAGTCTCCAGGTAGAAAATAACTGGGAAGCACAGTGGGAAACCCTGGCTCCTTGACTACCTGGCTAGTGACTTCGGTAACAAAAGACCGACCTGAATTAATTAGGGAGAAATCCCAGAAGACCAGCCTAAATCTCAAGGATAAAGGCTGAGGAAGCAAAAGGCAGAAGTAAATTGACCACCACCCAGGTGTGGTCCAGGTGTGTCAGTTCCACCTGCATCAGCCGGGCTCAGCAGGGGTCATGCAGTGGAGACACCGGTGTTTACTACTTGGTCTTTTCTTCATGTGCTGTAAATACATGGGAGAGGCCTCTGTCCAACAATCCCATGACTTCTTAACTGTGGCCATGCAGTTACAAAGCGGCCAGGCCCAAATCTCACTACAAGGAACAAGGACCTCTCTTCCCACTGATACCTACAAGGCTCTCCTCTGATGCATATCCATCAGTTGATCCATGTGTACTCCTCTGTTGGTAGTTTAGTTCCTGGGAGCTCTGGGGTGGTTGGTTGATTGATACTATTGTTTTTCCCATGGGGTTGCAAACCCCTTCAACTCCTTCGGTCCTTTCTCTAACTCCTCCATTGGGGACCTGGTCTCAGACCAATAGATGGCTGCAAGCCTCTGCCTCTGTATTTGTCAGGTTCTAGGAGAGCCTCTCAGGTGACAGCTCTATCAGGCTCCTTTCAGCATGCACTTCCTGGCATTCACCATATTGTCTGGGTTTCCTGAATTTATATGTTATGTATCCCCAGGTAGGGTAGTCTCTGGATGACCTTTTCTTCAGTCTCTGCTCCACATTGTGTCTCTGTGTTTCATTCTTGTGAGTATTTTGTTCTCCCTTCTATGAAAGACTGAAGCATACACACTTTTGTCTTCTTTCTTCTTGAGTTGTATGTGGTCTGTAAATTGTATCTTGGGTATTCCAAATTTTGGGTCTAATGTCCACTTATCAGTGAGTACATAACATGTGTGTTCTTTTGTGATTTGGCTACCTCACTCAGGATAATATTTTCTAGTTCATTCCATTTGCTTAAGAATTTCATGTAGTCATTGTTTTTAATAGCTGAGTAGTACTCCATTGTGTAGATGTACCGCATTATCTGTATCTATTCCACTGTTGAAGGACATCCTGGTTCTTTCCAGATCCTGGCTATTATAAATAAGGCTTCTATGAACGTAGTAGAGAATGTGTGCTTGTTATATGTTAGAGCATCTTCGGGTATACCAGAAGTGGTATAGGTTGATCCTCTGGTAGTAATATGTGCAATTTTATAAGAAACCGCCAGCTTGCAATCCCTCCAAACATAGAACATTCCTCTTTCTCCACATCTTCACCAGCATCTGTTGTCACATGAGTTTTTGATCTTAGCCATTTTGACTGAAGTGAGGTGGAATCTCAGGGTTGTTTTCATTTGCATTTCCCTGATGACTAAGGATGTTGAGCATTTCTTTAAGTGCTTCACAGTCATTTGATATTCCTCAGTTAAGAATTCTTTGTTTAGCTCTGTACCCCATTTTTAATAGGGTTAGTTGATAATCTGGAGTCTAACCTCTTGAGTTGTTTGTATATATTGGATATTAACCTTTTCATTTCTGATTCTGTTAGTTTGGATACTGTCTCTCTGCCCTCTGGTTAGGCTGGCTAAGGGTTTATCTATCCTGTTGATTTTCTCAGAAAAACAGCTCCTGGTTTTGCTGATTCTTTGTATAGTTCTTTTTTTTTTTTTTTTTTTTTTTTGTTTTTTTGTTTCTACTTTTTTGATTTCACTCCTGAGTTTATTTCCTGCCTTCAACTCCTCTTGAGTATATTTGCTTCTTTTTGTTCTAGAGCTTTCAGGTGTGCTATCAGGATGGTAGTGTATGTTCTCTCCAGTTTCTTTTTGGAGGCACCCAGAGCTTTGTGCTTTCCTGTTAGCGTTTCTTTCATTGTGTCCCATACTAAGACCAGACTTAGTTTATGGTGATGTGACAGGATACATGGGATTATTTCAATCTTCTTGTATTTGTTGAGATCTATTTTGTGTCCAATTATATGGTCAATTTTGGAGAAGGTAGCATGATGTACTGAGAAGGTGGAATATTTTGTCTTAGGTTGAAATGTTTTATAGCTATTTGCTAAATCCATTTGGTTCATAACTTCCTTTGGTTTCACTGTGTCTCTGTTTAGCTTCTGTTTCTATGATCTGTCCATTGCTGAGAGTGTGGTGTTGAAGTTTCCTGCTATTATTGTGTGAGGTGCTTTCTGTGCTTTGAGCTTTAGTAAAGTTTCTTTTATGAATTTGAGTGGCCTTGAATCTGGAGCATAGAAGTTCTGAGTTGATATTTCATCTCGGTTAATTTTTACTTTGATGATTGTGAAGTATCATGACTTTTTTTTTTTTTTTTGATAAATTTTGGCTGAAAGTTGATTTTGTTCAATATTAGAATGGCTACTCCAGCTTGTTTCTTGGAAACATTTGCTTGAAAAAATAGTGTGCTTGGAAAATTTACTCTGACATAGTGTCTGCCTTTGTCACTGAGGTGTGTTTCCTGTATGCAGCAAAATGCTTGATCCTGTTTATGTATCTAGTCAGTTAGTCTATATCTTTTTATTGAGGTATTAAATCCATTGATGTTAAGAGAGATATTAAGGAAAAGTGATTGTTTCTTCCTGTTATTTTTGTTGTTAGAGGTGGAAATATGTTTGTGTGGCTATCTCCTTTGGGTTTGTTGAAAGAAAATTACATTTTTGCTTTTTCTAGGGTATTGTTTCCCTCCTTATGCTGGAGTTTTCCATCTATTATCCTTTGTAGTGATGGATTTGTGGAAAGTTATTGTGTAAATTTGGCTTTGACATGAAATATCTTGGTTTCCCCATCTACGTTAATTGAGAGTTTTGCTGAGTATAGTAGCCTGGGCTGGCATTTGTGTTCTCTTAGGGTCTGTGTGCCATGTGCCCAGGATCTTAATATCTGGTGAGAAATTTGAAGTAATTCTGATAGGTCTACCTTCATATGTTACTTGACCTGTTTCCTTTACTACTTTTAATATTCTTTGTTTTGTGCATTTGGTGTTTTGACTATTATGTGGCAAGAAGAGTTTCTTTATTGTACAGTCTATTTGAAGTTCTATAGACTTCTTGTATGTTCATGGACATCTCTCCTTTAGGTTTGGGAAGTTTTCTTCTGTACTTTTCTCGAAGATATTTACTGGTCCTTTAAGTTGGAATTTCTTTCTCTCTTCTATACCTATTATCCTTATGCTTGATCATATTTTTGTGACCTGTATTTTCTGGATGGTTTATGTTAGGAGCTTTTTGCATTTTGCATTTTCTTTGACTGTTGTGTCAATGTTTTCTATGTTATCTTCTGCTCTGAGATTCTTTCTTCTATCTCTTGTATTCTGTTGGTGATGCTTGCATCTATGACTCCTGATCTATTTCCTAGGTTTTCTATCTCCAGGGTTGTCTCTCTTTTTGATTAGTTTATTGTTTCTATTTCCATTTATAGATCCTAGATGTTTTTGTTCAATTCCTTCACCTGTTTCATTGTGCTTTCCTGTAAATCTTTAAAGGATTTTTGTATTTCCTCTTTAAGGGCTTCTACCTGTTTACCTGTGTTCTCCCATATTTCTTTAGGGGAGTATTGGTGTCCTTCCTAATGACCTCTATTGATACGATGAGATGTGATTTTAAATCCAAATCTTGTTTTTCTGGTGTAATGGCGTATGCAGGTCTTGCTGTAGTGGGAAAACTGTGTTCTGATGATGCCAACCAAGTAGCCTTGGTTTCTGTTGCTTATGTTTTTATGCTTCCCTCTCACCACTTGGTTATCTTTAGTGCTACCTGCCTGTGCTCTCTCTGACTGGAGCCTCTCCTTCCTGTGAAAATGGTTGTGTCAAAACTTCTCAGAATCCAACTCTCTCTGTGATCCTGTTATTCTAGGATCCTGACATCCTGGGTGTATCAAGCTTTCTCTGGGATCCTGAAATCATTGTGTGACAAAGCTTGAGATTCTGTTGTGTCAAAGCTCCTAGGAATTAAGCTTTCTCAGGGTGTTGCAGGAGAGGGTAAGGAGCCAGAGCCCTGGGTTTGCTCTAGGAACTCGTACAAGCTAGAAGGAAGCCATGCCTCTGCCTGGGCAGGGGTTTGTTTTTCCCTGGTTCCTGTTGGGGTCCCAATTACGCTGGGTGTTGTGAAAGATGTTGTGGCCCCAACTGTAATCTTGAGTGTGTCAGAGCTCCAGCACTCCTAGCTGTGTCCAATCTCTCCTGGTAGTCAAGCTTCCTCTGTGATCTCCTGTGATCCTCCAGTTTCAGAGTACCTGGGAATTGGGCTCCCTCTGGGTATTGTAAGAGTGAATGCAGATTCAGTGCTCCAGGTCTGCTGGGGTTGCAGGTTCACACTGTGAACTTGGGTATGTTAAAGCACCTTGGAGTCAAGCTTCTTTGGGTGTTGTGGGACTGAGTGCAGAGCCAGCACCCAAGGTCTGCTCTGGGCACATTTTCAGACTGAAAGGAACCTGTGCCACTGGCTTGAATCCTGGGTTACCCAGTTATTCTGGGTGTTGGGGCAGATGTTGTGGCCTGTCCTGTGATCTTGGGCAGTTCTGAGCACCTGGAAGTCAGGTTTCCCCTAAGTGTTGTAGGACTGGGTTTGGAGCCAGTGCCCAAGGTCTGTTCAGGTCACTGGTTCAGACTGAAGGGTAGTGATTCTTTTCAAAATGTAGTATCTACTCATGAAAAAAAGAAAAAAGAAGAAATTGGAAGAGAGCCATACTTGAACACACATAACAAAAGCAAACAACTCTGGAAAGGCTGCATATTGTTTTGTGCACTGTGTGCTATTCTAGGGGATACACAAGAATGGTCACAATAAAAGATCAGTGTGTGATAAGGTTTGGAAGAAGTAAGTTCTGTAGAGAAGCAAGAGTATGTGCAGCTGGTAAACCATGGAACCAAGGGAGCTCCCCTAAGCAAAACCAGGGTCTAGGTATCTGTGTCAAAACCCTGGAAATCTCATCCTGAGATCAGTAGGAGTAACATTACTCTTCACCTGTCATGGTGAACCCAGGCAATCCCTTAGATCTTGTAGCCCAGGTTAAACTTCCTCTCCCAGTATACGGTCATGTCTGGAAGCACTTGGAATTCCTCCTTGTACAAGTGAGGCATCCCCAGTACCCTGATACTGGCCAATTATGTACAGTCACCCCAAAACTCTGACAAACTGCCAAAAATTTGAGTAGCATTTGCTCCTCCCATTAAATGTGTGTCTTAATGAAACTGGCCTCTAACAGTCTGTTCTCATTGTGCTCACAGATGCCTGTTGTCTCTACAGTTCCCAGTAAGACCTGATGACTTCCCCTTCAGTGGTCATGATAAAAGACGATTGATCTGAGCCAGGCAAATAAGGAACCAGACTCAGAACACCAACAGTGGAAGCACCTGGAATGACAAGAATGATGGATATGTCACTGTTTTAATCAAATGCATGGGATTTAGACCTCAAATAACGAAATTTTATATAACTGCTGGTCATTGACGAGTAAGGACAAATCAACTCAACTTCATTTACTATAAGAAAGAGACCATTTGCTGGGAGATATTGATAAAGGATAGATATATGTGGAAGCAAGTAGTTATAATCACAAGACCAACTTGGGGTGGAAAGAATTTTTACTTACAGTAGTAGTCCAACATGAAAGGAAACCAAAGCACGAACTTGTAGTTAGGCACTGAAGTAAATACTATGGAAGAAATCTCTGACTGACTAAAATGATATAAGACTGATTTCTTATATAACCAATGACCATGTTCCCAGGGCTGCCAATGCCTATAGTGAACTGGGTCCTCTCACTTTAATTAATCTAGAGAATGCCTTACAAATTTTTCTAAAGGGTGGAGGCAGTTTCTCCACTGAGATGACCTCTTTCCGAATAACTCTACATTTTTGTTAAGAAAAACCAAAGGTCCTGTGTATTTTATGTTCATAATAAATACATGGAAAACTTTATCATAATGAGTGTCTCCAAAAAAAATTGTAATGGAGGTTGGAGAAATCACACTGCATTTAAAAGTGCTTGCGGTTATTTTGTTGATCCAGAGGACCTAAGTTTGGTTCTGTGCATTCTCTTGTCAGGAGGCCTACACCCAAGTGTAACTCCAGGTTCAGGGAATCTGATACCCTCCTAAGATATCACACACATACACACACACACACTATGTATATATATATATATATATATATATATATATATATATATATATATATATATGTGATTGCTTAAAATTAATGGTAAGTCTTGTATTTATTTGTGTAATTGAAAAGTGAAAACTGAAATATAGATGACAAACACAAACTGAACTTGGTGGTACTTTTGGAGTTTGTGGTTTTTGTCTTGTTCAGTTTTGGTTTTGGTTGTTTTGTTTTGTTTTGTTTGTCTCTCAGTGCTTTGTCTGGGTACTTTTTCTTACAGATCTATTGCTTGTGTATTTTGGTTTTCAATTTTGCTTTTAGGTGTTTTGTATGTGTATAAATGTGTGCATTTCAGCATCTGTAAGTGTCCTGTATTTTTTCCACTGGCTCCCTTTTTTGCCAATGTGTTTTTATGTCTTATTCTGGTTTGTTTTTATTTTGCATTTCTTGTTATTATATATGTGCCTGTTAGTATTATAATCAGAGGGAGACATGAAGTGTGTAGATTTGTTTTGTTGAAGAAGTTGGAGAATCTGGGTAGAATTGAGGGAGAGGAAACCATAATCAGAATATCCTGTATAAAAATTGTATTTTTAATAAAAAGTGAATTATATAATAAAATCACATTGATATAAATATAGATAAATGCTATGCATCAATGTAAAATACTGAGGCAAAATATCAAAACACTTTAAGAAAATAGATATCAAAATTTTAATCTGGTCAATAAATCCATTTATAAAAAAAATCCATATGTTTAAACAAATATCTTGCTACAGATCTTAGAGGGAATAACAAAAAGAAGTTAGGTTTATACTACTGGTAACAGCTACATTTCTCTCAGTTTATATATGATTATAAATCTTAATTTAAAAGGCATTTCAATTTAAAGAAATGCAAACATGTGAAGGAAAGTAGTTGTTTTTAAAATAAATATTCATAAGCATGTCATTCATTGCTGGTCAAGAAAACACCATGAAACAATACTGTATCCCTTAATGATAAGAGGGAAAAAGTATAAACAGTGACAGTGTTTGTTGTTGTATGACTTTTGAGAAATTATTAAAGCATGATCTCCAGAAGAAATGGTAAATTTAAACAAAAAAATCTTCAAGACCAATCGACCAAAATGCAGCTCATCTTCTCCATTCTTTAATGCAGCACAACATCTTCTTCCAGCTCAGCATCCTAAGGATCAAGTCCTAAAACTACTCAACATTTCATCAGAAGCTAATATTTAAGTGATGTATAAAACATAGTAAATCAGGATCTGTAAGATTGTTCAGTAGGTTGAGGTGTTGTAGCCAGGATGATGACCCAGATCGCATCAAAGAACCCACGTGGAAGCAGAATGCTGAGTCCGACAGCTTTTCTCAAACCTCCACATAAGCATCATGGGGCACACACATGTCCACACCACACACACACACACACACACACACACACACACACACACACACACACACACACACACACACACACAGGCAAACTTAGAGGTAAAAGTCATACCATTTTTTTTAATTTGAAAATTATAAATGCATTTCTGGTGCATGTACCCTGGACTACACACCATCTGACCCTATCTACTCTTGGGGGTTGGAGGTGAGGTGGCACAAAGTCAAAGACACAGACTCCAGGAACAGACGAGAAACATCACAGCAAGCTCATACAGCAAGCTGAACACTGCTTCAAGCTCCTTTAATACCTTTCACCCGTGCCCCATTGGTTCCAAGAAAGCATCTCTTTTAAACAGCAGCTCCCGATTGGCTAGCATTACCTGCATCAGCCATCCTTGGTCTTTCAGGCAGTCTTTAATTATGTCCTCCTGCAGGGGATGGTGTTGCTGCTGTACAGCCCCTGGTAGAGGTTCTTGCTACACATTTCCACATCTAAGGAGAAGTGTTAGGGAAAGTAACTGATGTAAGGGAAGCTCAACCATTGAGTGCAAAGGTAAAGTACTGATGTTAAGAACTCATGACAGGGGGTTGGGGATTTAGCTCAGTGGTAGAGCGCTTGCCTAGCAAGCGGAAGGCCCTGGGTTCGGTCCTCAGCTCCAAAAAAAAAAAAAAAAAAAACTCATGACAGAAAATACCCTGCCTGTTTGGTGTTAGCTTCAAATTTGTTTTCATGCATGTTTAACAAGTTTTGGTTTCTTCATCAAAATGTAATTAAGATTAATTATCCATACCTAACAATCACAAGGAATGCTAAAGAAGAAATTTAAATCAACAGAGTAAAACTACCATAAATATTTATGTGCACATAAATGTATATTGTCAAAACACACACAAATATAAATTGGTTAAAATCAAATTTAAATGCGTTGAGAAAATGATGCATTTTAAAGAGAGAGCCTCTTTGTATGACATTGAAAAGGGTCGATATTAGAATTGGAGCTGGATATAAAGTGCAACATTCTTTGGGACACTAAACGGATATGACAGATTAGGTAAATATCCCCAAGTATATTGTTCTATTCAACATTTTGATATTATAAGAAATACAAATGCTAATTATTAAAATGAGTTCTAATGCATAAAAATATGCAACTCATAATTGCTAATATTACCTTTGCACAATGTTAGGATTTTACATTTTTTAGGTAGATTAGATTGATTGATTAGCATACCAACAGAAGATTCTGTTTAGAAAAGTTTATAAAATTTTGCTTACTGGGGAATGAATATTGACTAAATACGAAATTGCCTGATGCAGGATCGGAGAGGGTGTGTTGTTTCCAAGGAAGGAGGATTCCTGAGAGTACAGTGTGTGTTCTGAACTAGTGAGGAATTCAGGGCACAAATTCACCTTTCATTTATACATGTAGTTTATATGTTGGGTATTTGCATGATTCTTTGTATAAATGTACATGCCACAGAGTGCTAGTGGACAAGAGAGAACATCTTACAAGAATTGGTCTCTCTTTTTCTTTCTTTCTGTATCATGTGGGTCTTATGGACTGAACTCAGGTCATCAGGGAGGGTGGCAAACACCTTTTACCTGCTAAGTCATCCTGTTCATCTATCTTTCTTCAGTTCTGCTCCTGTCTGGAGGTGAGTGTGCTGCACTTGACAGGTACTCATGCTACACTGTTTTTCTTTTGTTTTGTTTTCTGGCTTACGTTTATTTTGCCCTTCCCTTAGATTACTCATTTAAATTCTTTTTCTTAAACATGGATGCTTTTCCATTTGTTGGACACAAAGCTAGCGTAGTTTAAATTAAATATTCAACAACACATTCACCTAAAATATAACGTGCTTTCTGTTCATATGTTTAGAAAATATATTTTGCCATTTTGACTTTAATTATCTAAGATACTGGAATGACTTTGTATTGCTTTGTGAGTTGAAGTGGGTATGTTTATATCATAAAAATCATATGTGGGAAGCTTAAGTAAAATATGGAAAAGTCAAATTTCTCATATTTTTAACCTGTTTTAAACTCACCATTAGTTAAAATTTCCTAATATTTATTCTTTCCATCAAAATGGTTAAATATCAAAAAATACTTGTAAGCAAACATGCAATGTAGACTATTACAGATTATAATGTTCTCTCATTAAGATGATTTGGAGTTCAAATAAGGGCACTGCTTTCAGTGAAAAAAGGCCAAGGTTGTCAACAGAAAAATAATGACCTTGTATTGTGTTATTTGAGATGCTTGTTGTGTTATAAAGCATTCCCCTGAACAGGTTCCGGTACAGAAATGGAATTTCTCCCATTAAGGTTATACTTCACAGGGCTCATAAGGGTTTGGGTATATTTCCTTTGATACCTGCCACAACGGTTCTGCTTGGATAAATTGGAAGAAAATGGCTAATCTCTAGCTCAAAAGCTCCTAGGCAGGAGAAAGGATGCCTGGGAGACTCCAGGCAAGTGTTACACTATGAAGAGATACCCTTCATCTTCACATGTTGGCATGACTACTATTTCTCAAGTGAAGGATTTCAGACCAGGGATCATCTTAGAAGTTCATGCAAGAACAGTTTTTTAAAAGGAGAAATGTATATGTTTGCTGTAAAGTTTAGGCTATTTTCTCTTTCAACACTTCTTTCATTAAACATTTGTACTTAGAATACAAATGTTTGTTATAGATGTTTATATTTTCTATAATTAGAATTACTAAGTGACCCACTGTTAATCATCCTTCTTATTATATATTCTTATTAGGTTATTAGATTATAGACTGCTATTAACAATAAAACATGGGCTGGTAGTTAAGACCACTAACTGCTCTTCCAGAGGTCCTGAGTTCAAATCCCAGCAACCATATGGTGGCTCACAACCATTTGTAATGGGATTAGTTGCCCTCTTCTGGTGTGTCTGAAGACAGCTACAGTGTACTTATATGTAAAATAAATAAATAAGTCTTTAAAAAAATCAAACATATTGTTGTGGCAATATCAGAAATAAAAATGGGAATTGTCAATGGTGAACTTTTCATAAAACATGATGCCAAAATCCAGCAAAAACAGTTTTTATAAGAATCAAATTCCAGGAGCTGGGAGATGGCCCAGCAGTACAGAGTGCATACAACTCTTGCTCTTGCAGAGGACCTGAGTTCAATTTTACCACCCTTATCAGGTGCTTAACCACCAACTGTAACTTAGCTCCAGGAGACCCAGAGCCCTACTGGGACCTTCACATGGACTGCTCCCATTTGTAGATATGCACACACCAAACATTCACATATGTGCATAATCCTCGTAAACCAATAGCATTACAAAGCAAGACATTAGGAATATACCAAAGTTGATGGAATTATTATTGAAAGTAGTAAGACAATGCATACGAAGACCTGAAGAAGCCAAATATCTCTGTCTTTCTATTGAAGGAAATGACCCAACTCCCCATACTTACCACACTCTGTTTGGATGATACAGATACCTGCTTTTAAATATTCAAAATTTATCTAAAATAAATAGCTTTCTTACCAAGACAAAAAAAAGATAAGCTTGCTTTAAACTACTCTAAGACACTCATTCACTTCACTTTCTAAAGAAACTCAGAGTCACTTGATCATATATTTTTTGTATTCTCAAATAGTTAAGCAAATTACATATTCAGCCTAATATACAACTCAGTGTTTTAAACTTTGTGAAGAACTTCTCCTGGTTTCTCCTGAAGAATGCCCCCCCCCAAAACTCTGTTAAGTTGGTTAGTTCTTCTTATTAAAACAGGCCTAAAAATTTAGATTTTTTTCTTATTGAAAATGATACTTTATAGGTATCAATATGCTCCACATACTAAATAACACAGTATATTTATTTGATATATTTTTGAAAATAATGAAAAACAGAAAAAATTATCTGACTAATCCCCTCAACTCAAGCTTTTGTTAACTGGGCCAGGGCAATAACTGTATTCAGAGATGGTCATGACTAATTCCTTTTGCCCTAATGGTCAATCAAATTGAAACAAAAGTTCAACTTTCAAAACCACTGCCTCAAAAAAGTGTGCATATTTAAGCTTTTGCAATGCAATGATGGTTCTTACTACTTTATTACATAGAATACTGAATTTACATGTCTATTAAAAATGAAAAGTATGATGGAGGTAAAACTAGACTAAAATAGTTTTATGTATCTTCCATGACTTGCATATTTTGCCTACCTTTTCTCTCACCTAATATTTCAAAAGTCCAAGAAAAAGTTATATTAGTTTTATGTTTTAAGTTTTCTTTCCTTTTTTGTTTTTTTGTTTTAAGATTTATTTATTTTATATATGTGGGTATACTGTTGCTGTCTTCAGACAACCAGAAGAGGGTACTGGATCTCATTACAGATGAGATGTGGTTACTGGGAATTGAACTCACGACCTCTGGAAGAGAAGTCAGTGCTCTTCACCACTGAGTCATCTCTCCAGCCCTAATTTAAGTTTTCTTAACTGCCAGGTTTCCTAAGTCATTTGGGAGGCCAATAGTAGATAGTACCAAACAATTAATAAAATTACATAGAATTAAAAGTTTAAACATTTCTTAAGACTTATATTTCCTAAGAGGAATACATAGAAAATCACCCAAATGTTGCCTGTATACATACCTAGTTATAAGAATGTCAATTCCAGTATAGTTTATAATAAATAATTTTGAACAACAGAAAGATGTTTATTTTAATTAGCACATGTTTTCATAGTAAAACTCCACTACATGATGAGTAAAAATATAGTTATCAAATACCTATTTTGTTCATTTTGCCCAAATTCATTCTTCTCTTATTGTAATCTATTTCAATAATTGTTCTCCTGTTTCATCCCCCACCCTAAAATCAAAGATTATTTTCCCTCCACCCTCATAGTTTATTTCAATTCTTTGATTTAATTACCAAAAATATCACCTGCTGTAGAGAAATTTTAACCCGTGATCCCATCCATAGGTTTTCAAGGTCTATGTGATCTGGCTGAAATGACTCACCTTTAATTCCTCTGGCTCAAATAGAGATAGGTCCTTAGTACACACTTTTAATCCCGAATAATAGCGATAAAGTTAGTGTGTAGGAGCCAGACATATTTGAAAGCAAACTCTAAATGAGGGGCAGAAAAAGTGATGAATCAGAGAAAGATTTGAGGGACTGAGTCAGAGATAGTATATACCCAACTCTCAGGAGAACAAGATGGGAAAAGGGCTTCTTAAGTGCAGTGCAGAGAGAGAGAGAGAGAGAGAGAGAGAGAGAGAGAGAGAGAGAGAGAGAAAGCAGTTAAGTTCCATTGAGTCAGTTCAGTGTGTGAAATTCAGGCAGTTGAGTGCAATTCAGTGAGTTCAGTTCAATTAGTTTCATGCAGGTCAGTGAAGTCAGTTTTACCAGGACAATTTTACAAAGAAAGGGTACAGATGAAAACAAAAGGAGTGAGTGAATGAGAATGAGCCACAAGATTAGAATAGATTGCCAGAGTTAGTTTGAGACCAAACAGAGCAATTCAGTCAGAAGCCTAGGGAAGGCAGTTGGAATTAATCGGCTTGGAGAGACGTCTGAGGCAGAACAGCTGTACTGAACCAGCCAGCCAGAGTTTATAACAAGCTAGAAAGAGTGAGCTTATTCAGTAGTAAGTTTCCAAGATAACAATTACATCTGGCAAAAGAGTTACTTTTACATTATATTTCTTTTTACATTGGTTTGTTTTGTTTCATTTGTTTGTTTTTACCTCATTCTTGTTCTTTTTTATTTTAATTTTTTGATTTTTTCTTGTCTCATGTGTTATATCCACAATTTCCCCTCCTGCCTCTCCTCCCAGTTTCTTCCTCTCCACCTCTTCTCTCCTCCATGTTCACTCTGTTGAGAATAGGCTTCCCAGAGATATCAATCATCATGGCACATAGCACCTTGACATAAGCCTTAGCACATCCTCTCATATTAAAGCTGGATGAAGCAACCCAGTGGGATCAAAAGGGTACCAAAAGCAGACTAAAAGTCAGAGACAGCCACTGCTCCTACCGTTCGAAGCTCCATGGGAAGATCAAGCTACACAATCATAGCATAGATGTATAAGGTCTAGGTCAGAACCATGAATGCTCCCGATCAGTTCAGTTTCTGTGATTCACTATGTGCCTAGGTCAGTCGATTCTTTTGGTGGGTTTTCTTGTGGTGCACTTAACCCTTTTGGTCCTATAATCCTTTCTACTTCTTTTCTACAGGATTTCCCAAGCTCCACATAATGTTTGACTGTGGGCTTTACATTTGTTCCCATCAATTGCTAGGTAAAGGTGAAGACTCTATGTGGTCTGAGTATAGCATGTAGCAGAATACTATTAGGAGACATTTCATTGATCTATTTTGGCTGGTTAGGTTTGGTTCTATCCACAGTCTCTGGGCAATATAGACACTAGTTCCAGGTCCTCCGAGCATTGTCTAACACTCCTTCACTATAAAAGTCTTTGAGAGGTCAGGTGTAAAAGGGAAATACCTGAACACAATAAAGGCAATTTACACTAAGTCAATAGCCAACATCAAATTTAATGGAGAGAAAGTCAAAGCAATTCCACTAAAATCAGGGACAAGATGAGTCTGTCTACTCTCTCCATATCAATGCACTATAGTACTTGAAGTTCTAGCTAGAGCAGTAAGACAATTAAAGGAGATCATGAGGATGCAGATTGGAAAGGAAGAAGACAAAGTATCATTATTTGCAGACGAAAGATTGTATACATAAGTGATCCCCAAAACACTGTCAACCTATAAACACCTTCAGTGAAATGACTGGATATAAGATTACTTCAAAAAAAATCAGTAGCTCTACTATATAAAAACAACAAACAGGCTGGAAAAAAAACATGGAAACAAGACCCTACACAATAGCCACAAATACTCTTGTTCTTTTAAAAAATATATTATTTTAATGTTGTCTGTATGCTAGTTGGGTTGAGTGGGTATGTGTAGATGAGTGCAGGTGTCCGTGGAGGCAAGAGGTATCAGATCCCCTCAATGTGACTGCCAAATGTCCAATGTGAGTACTAGGAACCAAACTCAGCTTTTAAACAAACAAACAAACAAAGGGTATGATTGTTATCTGCTAAGCCATCTCTTCAGACTCATAAGTCTTAATTTCAAAGCTTATATTCCTATATTGTATCTTTCTAAAAATACTGCAACACCAACTGGATCCATTCCACACCAGACCTCTAAATTAATTCCTAACACAGCAGCTGGGCAAGTCATTTATAATTGCTAACTGGTTGCAGCTCAAATAATCTCAACCTATATGCACTGAAATTAAAATAAAGCTTAAACATATCACATCCTAATTTGGTATATAGTTAGGGTAAGTCTCTAAATCATTTTTCCATCTCCAGTTTCATATGCTATCTCTTTTTTTTAGTTTACAGAAATTAGTTTCACCAATGCCCACATTCCTATTGAACTGCAAGCTTCTTTGCCTCACTTAGACCTTTGCTTGTGCCATGTCATTGGAATATAGGTCACTAGCATTTTATTATTGTAGCAATGCAATTCAGAAATAATCTCCAATTCCTAAAATTATCCCACACAGTAGTGGAGAAATAAAGCACATTTACTGCTGGATATTAATTAAATGAGAACAAGATAGGCCCACAAGCTGTTGGTAACATCTTGCAAAAGCAGGATGAAAGTCTCATTGCTTTAAAGTGAAAAACAAAATCCATTGTATAGCTGCTTATGAGGAATAATAATAGTTTCTCAGAAGGACGAGTTCTTTATCCTGTTCATCCTCATGCATAGGTAATTGAGGTAACCTTATGTGTGAACTAATCAAATAAAAAGAGTGGAGAATAGGAGAAAATAAGTCTATTTTAAAAATATATTCACTTTAATATCTTCTTGGTTGATGTATTATTTCTCAGCATACCTGTTATCCTAATCTGACCTAATTTCTTTGATTTGTTAATTACTTGAACATTCAAAATGATGACTATTACTCTTCATTTTTAGCTAATATTTACCTTGCTTTACACAGCAAAAGTACCACTAAGGCAACCTGTCCTGCTGGATATATTGATATTATCTGATGTTTTTACCAAAATAACTAAAATTTAATGTTTGTAAAATCAAGAAATGGTGGGAGTGGGAGGATCTAAATGTATAAAATATTATGGAGAGAAATTAAAGAAGCCATAAACAGTGAGAGTGATGCACTATTTCCTTGGATTAAAAGACTCAATGCTGTTAAGACTTATTTTTCAAAACTGATCTACAAATTTGATGAAGTAATGGTGAAAAATCTATTATGAGTAAAAGCAAATAGACTTTTTTGAAACTCTTACACATTGAAAGGACCCAAAGAAGTTTTGGTAACTGTAACAAAAACTAGATTGAGGGTTGATATTGATGAGCAAATTCAAGCTATCCTTAATTATAGCCTAGTGTGATTTCTGTCTAGAAAGTGCTAGAGAGTAGCTCAATGGTTAAGAGCTTAATTACATCACAGGCAAGAGGTCCAGAGTTTGAATACCAGAGGCTATGAGAACAAATGGATGATGCTTAACCCTTATTCCAATCTTGGTAAGCAGGGAGAGGATGTCATCAGGGTAAGGTGATAAATTGTTAAACATATCAACATGCTCTGCATTTGATTATGAGATATTGCTCCAAAGAGAACAAGTTTTTAGAACCATGGAGAATGGTCCCTAACATCAACCTTGGGACTCAAAGTGCATATATTTATACATGTACCCATGTGTGCATGCATACACACATGAGAGAGAGAGAGAGAGAGAGAGAGAGAGAGAGGAAGAGAGAGAGACACATCACTCTGTGCTCTCCGTAAAGCCTTTGTTCATTTAGTTTTCTCTTGATTCTTTCCTTCCAATATGTGAATTCTGGGGATTGAACACATGTCATTAGGCTTAGTGACAAGCACTATCACTACTAAGCCATCTCAACTTGTTCTATTTTGATAAAGACACTGTTCTAATATGTAATCTCTGAAAATGTCTTGAGACTACACTTGTACATAGCATTTTATAAAGGAATGTTTATTTTTCAGTGAATGCAAGGCACGAAGTTAGCTTCTCAGGGTTTATTTCATGTAGTTATGTATAAAATCTTTCGTCTTCCCTATTGATTTTGGCTATGGATTGCATAAACCCCACATTAAAGTTGTCAATACCTATGAATATGTATTTTATTTTCATATGAATGTATTAGGTAATGTAATACCTATATGTATGGAAAATCCTGGGCATCAAATTTGAATAATTTTAATTAAAAGTCAGTCATAACATTACAAAAATCAAACTCAATAGATGCTGGCTTATGTATTTTGCTAAGATAATTTCTATAGCAACCTTTGAAGAAAAGCAGTACGAAACACAGGTAGAAGTAGCCCCACAGTTCCTGCCAAAGTTCACAGAGATCCCCTCTTCAATTGAACAAGTTGATAAGGAGGAGACAATTTTACTTCCTGTTAGTTGGAGATTGATTCTGGGCAGCTTTTCAGGTGAGAATGGTCTATTTAAATATAGACTCATGAGTTTGATATCTTCCTTTTAAGTAACTGAGCAGATCACTCTTCTTACACAAAAGAAGGGTCATTCTTTTGTGTAGCATTGAAAAGGAAGACGGTTTTTAAAAGCAAGATGATAAAACGCCTGAAAGACACTGTGTTAACTTCATAATTAGGCTTTGGGCCATGTCTTCTAACCACTTCTGCAGACAAAGTAGCATAAATCTTGTCAGCCCAGGAATCAAAGTGAGTCTACATTGAAAGCACAGTCTGCTATTCTTAGGCTGCACATCCTCTTATCAGCATCCTTTCCTGTCCACATATATTGCTTTATTTCGGAAGTTTCCTCAATTCATATAATACCTGTGATAGAGTTGTCTTTTGCCCTAGTATTGTAGATTGAGAATGTATAAATAAAGAATCCTATATACAAGGAAAAGTAAATTATTTCATATGTTCTTATTATTTCCATAGTATACATAATAATGGGTTTTATTATTATTTTCAGACAAAATTGTTATTCTATATTGTTTTGATTTATTCTTCCGTTCCTTCTACCTCATCTTGCTGGTTCCATTCCTCTTCGAAAATAGCCTTCATTTCTCATTGCTTGTCAAATGAATATGTTTGTGTGTGTACATATATATATATATATATATATACATATATATATACATATATATATATATATATATACACATATGTTCTAGCCTACATCTATATATAGGGGGAAAAAGAACTAAAGAAATTTAATCTATAATTTTTAACCATTGAGGTTCCCCCTGAAACACACCCGGTAGCTATGAGTTGTTCCATGTCCTCTAAGTCAATCTTCCAGCCCACAGCTTTGTCTGCATTCCCAGAGTCCTATAGACATCAAGAACGAACAGGTTAAAACTTCTCCTTTCCCTGTCTACCAAGTCCCATTAAGTCACATCAAGTAGCTGTAAACTGCATTCAGTTCCTGCTCTCCATTTTTCATCCCACAACTCACCCTTCTTCCACATAAACTGCAGTAAACAGCTAGGGATCATTCAGCCACCGCAGTAACATTCTCATAAGAGCCAAATGGAAGCCTCCCTGAGAGGCTAGAGATTGGTGATGCAGACAATTGGTGACGGCTTATTAGGAAAATAATGGGATGTGTGGGTGGAGTGTATAAAGAGCACTCCCTGAGAATTAGTAAATTTGCTTGCTGCCACATCCTCACCTGCTCCTGGAGACTTTGGCTTTGATGCCACACCATCTCATCCCCAACCACCGAGGGTGATTATGGTAGAACAATGGGCAGTCTAGGCTATAAAGCAGCACCCAAAAAAAGACACAGGTTAACAGAAAGGATGCAAAAATAGGATCCATCATTCTACTGCATTTAAGAAACACATCTCAGCAACAAAGAAAAACAGCAGAGTAAAGGATTGGAAAAAAAATTTCAAAGCAAACAGAATCAAGAAGAAAGTTGGATTATCTATTCTAATATCTAATATCTAATATCTCATTTCAACCAAAATGAGTCAAAAGAGATGGGAAGGATATTTCATACTCATCAAAAGAAAACTCTATCAAGATGACATCTCAATTCTAACTATCTCTGCTCTAAATGCAAGCCATAATAAACCCAAACTTATGGACATAATTAAAGTAGTGTTAGGAGGAAATTTATGGCATTAAGTGCATTCACAAAGAATTCAGAGAAATTTTATCCTAAAAATGTAATAGAACACCTGAAAGCTCTAAACCAATGGCACCAACAATGTGAAAGCAAACAAACCTCAGAGATGTTCATGGCAGGAAATTATTAAACCAAGGGTTAAAATTGCTCAATTAGAAACTAAGAGAACAATGCAAACAATCAAACAAACCAAGAATTGGTTCTTTGAGGTAATCAACCAGAGAGACAAACCCTTAGCCAACCTAAGGGAGCAAAAGATCTTCATGACAAGAACTTCAAGTCTTTTTAAAAAAAGCTATGAAGCTATCAGAAGGTGGAAAGCTCCCTAATGCTCATCGATCTGTAAGTTACAAAAATAGACGTCTTCCCAATTTACAGATTCAACACAATTCCCATCAAAATTCAAACCCAATCATTACAAACTTTGAAAGAACAATACTTAATTTCATGTAGTAAAACAAAAAACCCAGGATTGCTAAAGCAATCCTGAACAGTGGTTGGGTTCAGTATGGCTTTGGTAGGATAGAATGACATAGTTCCTGTCTTTGGGACAGGGCCAGCAAGTGTGGGCCTCCAAGAGTATGTATGGCAGCTTCAGGCATAAGGCTTGTTTGTGTAACAATGAATATATTTTACATTCCTCCTTCAAAGAATATCCTCTCTGTTAACATTAACAATTGCATGATAAGAATGACATCAGGAGTCAGGAAGCAAGGATGTGACTGGCTAATGTCTCAGCAAAATGATAAATGCTAGGACCTTCAGGCTGTGGAAAAGAGCTCTAAAACAGGAGTTCAAATATGTGTAATTTCTCAAGTATGCAAAATATAAGGATGCAATAAAACTTATGAAGGGGTTCTAAAATCTAAAGGAACAAAGGCAGCTGTGCAATGAGCCAGCTTCTCAGAAAGATACTAAGGAAGGAGATGAAGAGATTTAGGGAGTGGTGATCACAGAGATCCCACCCATGTATGTTTGTTTGTTTATTTGTTTATGCTCACAAAGGGAGAGAGATTCCTGAGTTCAGGGTAGGTCTGGGACAGAGCAAAGTTAGGCCCAGATGTGAAATGGTAATTTCAGGACAGGGTCCCACCCAGCTAGTGTTTAACAAAGGCAAGTCAGCTGATCTCTGAATTATTTCTCAATGCTAAGAGAAAATGTGCACTAGCTTTCTCTTAAGAATTAAGGGGCTAGGGTCACTGGATGCTGATTCATATAATGATCAAAAAGGGAACCTGGAGTAAATGACTGGATTAACATGTAAAATAAAAGGATGGGCCTATAATGTGCAAAAGAGAATTTATCCAGGGAATTTTTAGACTAACAAGAGAGAACTACTTGCAGAACTATTACAAACAGAACATACAGAGAAGATTTCAGAGATAACCAGAGAGAGAGAGAGAGATCAGAGAGAGAGAGAGAAAACAGAGTGACAGGAATCGAAAAGCTGTCTTGGGTATAACATAGGCCTCCAGCTTGGATCCGTGATCTTATTTTGAGTCCATTGTTTCACCACTCCAAGTCACATCTTACCCGGAACCCCTCCCCAAGCGGAGACTTGTCCAGTGCAAACAATAGAAGAAATTCTAGATGAATCACTATTCCTGATTTCAAGCTCTGTTACAGAACAATAAAAACCTCAAGGTATTGCCATAAAAACAGACAGGTATATCAATGGAATCAAATTGAAGTCCCTGATGAAAATCTACACAGCAATAAACATCTGATTTTTTCTACGGAAGCCAAAATCATATCATGCATAAAAGAAGCATTTTCAACAAATGGTGACAAATAGCCCTGAATGCCTAGGTATAGGAAACAACTTCCTGAACAGAACATCAATAGCTCAGGCACATGAGACATTATGAAGCTAAAAAGGTCTTTTAGGGTCTTACCTTGTCAATAGTGCAAAATGACAACCTACAAAATGGAGAGAGATCTTTACCAGCCTTACATCTGACAGAGAGGTAATATCCAAAATATACAAAGAACTCCAAAACTAGACTTCAGCAAAACAAAGAACCTAATTTAAAAATAGGGTACAGATTTAATCAAAGAATTGTTGACAAAACAATCTCTAATATCTGGGAAGCATTAAAGATATGTTCAATACCCTTAGTCAGCAGGAAAATGCAAACCAAACTACTCTGAGATTCCACCTTATGCCAAGATCAAAAACCCAACCAGCAACAGCAACATGTTGCCAAGGATGGGGAGCCAGGAGAACATTCTGGTGCTGGGAGTGCAAACTAGTACAACCACTTTGGGATTCAATATGGTGGTTTCTCAGAAAAGTATGAATTGCTCCACCATAGTGTAAGGACACTTGATCAACTCGTACATCACAGGTTTATTCTTATAACCAGAAACTAGAAACAACCTGAATTTCCCTCAACTGCAGAATGGGTAAAGGAAATGTGGTACATCTACACAGTGGAATACTATTCCGCTATTCTTAAAAAGGACATCATGAAACTTGAAGGCAAACTGATGAAATTAGATAAGATTATACTGAGTCTGATAAGTCAGACCCAGAAAGAGAAACATGGTATGTACTCATTGTGAGTGGATATTAAGCATAATGTATGAGATACCTATGGTACGACCCATAGACACAAAGAAGCTAAGTAGCAAGGAGAGTCCATGGGAAGACACTTGAATTGAAGGACCCTAGGGGCTTTTGCCAGCCTTACACCCACCCGCCTCAATTAAAGGCTAGGCCAGATTCCAGCTTCCCACCTTGGGTCAAAGCTAGGCCGCATTCCATTCTCCACCCACTGTTCTTGGGAGGAACAGGAACATTCTTGAAAAACCTCAGAATGTACTGACAGATAGTCAGTCACCTGATCCTCTGGTCCCAGATAGAGTTCAGATGCATGTCCTAATCTGTCCGTGCTTGCTAGCCAATTGATTCAAAGGTCAATATGCTTAGCCAATAAGTTTACATTGTAACCTTCTGATGGAACCTGTACCCTAAAACGTATAAAAACTGCTTGTTATAGCCATTCAGGGTTGCCTTCTGGTCACTCACCATGAGTGGCTAATTGAGGGTTGACCTCGACATGCCAGAAAATACACCTCTTAAGTTTGCATTGAACTTCAAGTGTCTCACTTGGGGAGGTTTCCTAGTAGTTATGACTCACTTGGAGTCTTACAGAATCTTACTGAGAAGGGGAAATAAAATAGATGTCAAAGGTAGATAGAGGAAGAGAACAGGGTAGAGGGGGGTAGGAAAGGAACAGGTGGGTTTAAGTCTGGGAAGGTTGGAGGTAGAAAGAACTGAGATGGAGATCTGGAATCTGTGTGTGCTGGGGGATTGGGGGAAGCATCTATGGATGAGCCCAACATTTAGGACAATGGAAACTCTCAGGAATCTAAGAAGGTGCTCCCAGCAATAAGCAACATGGAACCTGAAATGGCTATTTCCTGTAACCAGGCAAGACTTCCAATGCAGGTATAGGGACACCACCCTGTCACAAAACCTTCAACCCACAATTTATCCTGCCTACAAGTCATGCAGGGATAAAGATAGATCAGCAATTGATGGAATGGCCAACCAATGATTGGCCTAACTTGGGACCCATGACATGAAAGAGAACTAACCCCTGACATTATTAATGAAATTCTTCTATATTTGCAGTCTGGAGCCTTGCATAACTGTAATAGGAGTTACACCCTGCAGCTGATGGAAGCAGAGGCAGAGAGACCTACAGCTTAACATTAGGCAGAGCTTGGTAAATCATCTGGATGAGTGGGAGGAAGAATTGGAGGAACCAGAGAGGTCAAGAACACCACAAGAAAACCTACATAACCTGGGCCCATAGGGACCAACTGAGACTGAACTTGCAACCAGAGAGCGTGTTACACCTATGACCGAGGTTCCTTAACAGCAGGAGCAGGGGCTGTCTCTGGCTCTACTGACAGCCTTTAGATGCCTTTCCCTCACTGGGCTGCCTTGTCTAGCATTAATAGGAGAAGATGTCCCTAGTCTGATTGCAACTTGATATGCCAAGAAGGGTTGATATCCATAGGAGTACTCCCATTCTGTGCACAAAAAGAGATGAGAGGATGAAGGTGAGGGGGTGGGGTTGGGAGACGAGGAGGAAGATGAAGCTATGATCAAGATATAAAGAAATCAATAAATTAATTAATGGAAAAATTGAGTCACAGAAAATCTCCAGTGAGCAAAATAAATAAATTATCTTTTTAAAAAATAAATTTTAATCCTTATAGTGTTGAATGTTTTGACTTAAATATTTGTATATATTGTACAGTGTTAGATACATTAACATAATACTGTACCATTGCAATTTATAAGCTAGTGAATGTGTGAGAGCAAGTGTATGGTTTTAACTGATCACTTGTAAAGTCAGGACACTGACAACCATTTGTCTTTCTATTACTTTCTCTAATGCTGGCATCTGCTGAAGAGCCTGCACAGTTTTGAGGTTACTAATAAGATCAAGGATAGTAAAGTCATGGTTATTGGAGAAGAACCTATACTCCCTTCTACTAAGCCATAGTAATCCCTAACAACAACCTAAACGTTTGTCTTTATACCCATAATTGTCTTTGTCATTCATTGTCAAAGAAAATACAGAAAACCACAACCAGTCAAATGCAAAGTTGGGTCTCAGTCCCAATGTATACAACTACAAGCAACCTGACTCCTATTGCTCAGGGAATATTGCAGAAGAGACAGGGCTTGGGAGAAAAATTTTAAGGTCAGAAAGCTTTCTGTGAGATAGTATTTCTTAGTAATGTCATGGCCACACCCATAAAGTTCATTAGTATGATCTCTCTAACATGCGCTGAACAAGGAGGACACCAATGCACATGACATAATGAATGAAAAGGCGATGAGTTTGTAAAAGAACAAAAAAGAATAATGAGGGGGTTTGTTGGAGGAAAGAAAATGGAGAAATGTAATTATATTGTAATCTCAAACATTAAAAATGAATTTTAAAAAACGACATGCAATTACTAAATATCTCATAATTGGAAAGACACATTCATGTTGGAAAGAGAATACCTCTTGGGTTTTCATCTCTCCTGACTTTGTTTTAACTTAGTGTGTTATAAAATGTAAGCTTTAATGCTTTTAATTTATTTGTTGGGAAAAGATTTCCATCGTCTATCTTATTTTTTACATCTCTGTTATGAACTATTCTGATATCCTCCTTTTGAGCCACATTTATTCCAGCAATGATAAAACTAGAAGACTCCTGAAGGAGTGCCCAGTCCTTGTGTTCCATATAGATCAGAATATCTCTTACAGTATGTAGAAATTCACAGGTAGTGGAAAACATTTTCTCAGTAGGCTGGCACATGGCCACTGCAAAATGCAGGAGTTAGGAAGACATATGTAATTTATAAGCCATTCAAAGACACACACTTAGGACAAGCAGAACATGGAAGTAAATACAACAGTGTATTTTATGGGTAGGACAAGTGTCTGTGATTAGGAAGATTTCATTATCCATTGTTATGTGAAATGCTTGCCTTTGTGCTGGGATGGGAAGTAAAGGGAGGCTTTGAATAGTAAAGGTCTGACTTTCCTTTTTATTCTGAAACTTTTCACTCTGTTTTACTATTTTACGTTTCCCTTCATTAAAAAACAAATTCAAACATAAAATAAAATGTAAACAAGAAATGAGTAAAGATAACTAAAATGGTGTTTTCTAAAATATGAAAGTGGTTTTAGATAATAAATGCTAGTTTTTAAGAGCTTAATAATCAGTGACTGTTTCCCAGAATATCAAAGTATGGTTTCTAGGGGTCCAGAGAGATGGCTTGGAGGAGAAGCTTCTTCTTCCAGAAGGTGTTCTTAGCACCTACATCTGGTGGCTCTCAGTCACCTGAAACTCTAGCTCCAAAGGATTTAATGACCCCACAAAACTACCACATAGCCACACATGCACACACAAACAAGTACACATTAGTGAAAATAAATAGAAACTTTACAAATATAAAGATTCTAAAGAAAGGAAATAATACCATAATGAATAAAGTTAGAATGAACAATGTTAATTAAATACTAAAATACATCAAAAATATGCTTTACAGAAACATTACTGTCAATTAATTCTAACATGATTATAAATATATTTTTAAATTTATAATAATTTATATTTATAACCAATCCTTTTGTTTGTCTCCCTGTAATATCTTTCATTATCTGTCACATTTTCCAATGCTAAAGTTTACTTTACAGAGTGGACTCATCATAAATTATTTGGAAAAATAGTGGTAGGCCAAATACAGCTTTTTCATCCTTTCAAATTTAATATTTTAATGTTTTTAGTTTCATGTATACATATACTGTGTTTTGATCAGTGCAACCCTACAACACCTCCAATTATTCCTCTACATTTCATTACTTTCCCTTCCCAACTTCATAAGATCTGTAAAAGTCACAGTGAGTCCCCTTACTGCAGCCTTTGTATATATGGGTATAGGACCATCTATGGAAGCATGGACAACTTCTCAGACGCAGCATGCCTGAAACAATTGACTCTCCTCCCAGTTGTTGTCAATTGCCAATAGCTCCTTAGGGAGGGTTGATTACAGGAGTCCTTCTCCCAGTCATAGTAGCTCAATCTTTTACAGATTTCTGCATGGATTAATAGTAAGTTCTCAAGAGCTCTATTTGGAAGACACTCTATGGTCCATATCTTCGGCTCTTAAAATCTCATCTTTCCCTTCCATAGCTTTTATTTATGTCTCAGTGAAATTATGTACACATGTGTTATCCTGTATGTATGACTACATGTGCACTTCTGAGGACAGATGGCAACAGAGGCCAGAAAACCATGCCAGATCCCTGAACTTGGATTTACAGGTAGCAGTTAGGCAACTGGCCTGGTGCTTTCAACCCCTGAGCAATCTCTACAGCCACTCTTTCATCATTTCAAAGCACATTTTTCAGAGAATATTCTAGCTATAATATACTATCAAAAATGGATTTATTTTGTGCAATTACATTTTAACACACACACAGACACACACACACACACACACACACACACACACACACACACACACACACATATATATATATATATATATATATATATATATATATATATATATATATATACACACATCCAACAACCACTGGTCTAGGTGCTAGATTATAGATTATTATTTCAAAGGAACCAATCATTTACCTTGCTCTTAATAAACTTTGCATAATTTTAAATTAACAGAAGTACAAAACCAAAATTGCAAAATACCTGCAAAATCTTATTTTCATAATTACTTTAAAAATCTATGTTTTCTATTTCTATTTTAACAAATTGCAACAAACTAATAAAAATTATTCAGTTCAAACTTGGAGAACTGAATTTTTATAGTGATGTATTATAGTTGTGCAGAACTTATTTCTGAAAGCCAAATGGTCAGTTGGTCATCCTTTCTGGAAACAACATGCCAAATGTATTCTCTTATCTTTTCTCTTCAGTTGTTGCTTTTTTTCTGTGTCTAAGTTCAACAACATGGCAAATTAAATTCCTTCCATAGCATTCTCATGTCTCTCCTATCACCTCATCTCCTTCTTATAACATCTCTTGAATATTAGCTCATTTTCTGTTACTGTAATAAACACTGTGACCAAGGTAATTCACAAAAGAAAGAATATCTGGGCTCATAGTTCCAAAGGGTTAGAATCCATGATGGCAGAGTAGAGGCAGGCCACGAGGCCGCGAGGCCACGAGGCCTGAGCCACGAGGCCACGAGCCACGGCCTGAGGCACGAGGCCTGAGGCCGAGGCCTGAGGCACGACCTGACGCCTTGACGCCTTACCTTGCGCCTTTTTGACGATGCGGCCTTTGACATTTGACCTTTGACCTTTGCCCTTACGAGGCAGCAAGGAACAGCAGCCGGCAGCAGGCAACAAGCATGCTTCCTAGAGCAGAAGCATAAGATTTCTATCTTGAACATGCCTCTCCAATGAGGCCATACCTCATAAGCATCCCTAAACAGTGCTACCAACTGGAAACAGAGTATTTAAATATGCTTGAGTCTATCAGAGACATCCTCATCCAAACCACTACACCTTCTGATTAGCACATTTAATATTAAGACTAATATGCCTAGATCTTTTAATTTACTCATATTGTTTCCTGTGCCCATATAAAACAGCTGATTCACAGACATTGGGGACTGGCACTAAAGCCTCTTTTAAAAAAGACAATTACTCTGCCTACTGCAGATGGTTTACATAAAAGGCATTTTCATCACAATTAGCAAATCAACATCCAAATGTCATTATCAGAAAATGTTCACAAGTCATTCAAACTTTAGCATTACTCTCATGTTTTCTCTATTGCAGTGTGGTTCCACAGAGATTGACTTGAGAATGTCAGTTTATTTTCTTATTGGCTGTGAGAATCATTAGATTCCCTCTGTTTTTTGATGACCACAACTGTAAGACACCCTCTTCAGGCATTTAGCAGAATGTCCTTCATGGAAATCTACATGATGCTTTTCTCATGGCTACAGAGGAGTTATAGGATTTGGTGTTTGGTGAGAGAAGGCCACAGTTATAAAGTGCCGTTTCTATCACAGCCAACCAAGGCTGCATCTTATCAATATGACTTCTCTCTCCTGATGTTAACCTTCATTGCTGGCTTGAGTTATTGTTTACCAATTTTCTTTAGTACCAAATTCATTCTTTCAAAAGCAATTTTCCATACTATGGAAGAAAGTCAGTGTCTGAAATGAGGACACCATCCTTTGAATCCTGAGTATGCAAATACTTTTACATAAATTGTTCAGAGATATTCAGCCCCAGAGACTTACTCCGTTCCATCTGTTTTTGTATTTGAGCATTTATAGTAAATATATTACAAGTATTTATTTTATACTTTGTGTGTCAAAAGAACATTGGTTTGTTTATTTTGCTGGTGATATTGTTTCATTTTTGTCATTTGGAGTTCTGAATGTATTTTGTTTTGAGTACAATCTTATCTTCTGATGTGATATAGCCCAAGATGCTCTGAGCTCACTTTGCATATTTCATTCCCAAGTCCTATAATGAGCCATTTATCCAAGCAGTCCTAGCTTCTTTTAATGAAGAATGGTATAAGAAACATATTTAGATGCAAGATGAGCTCATTTTCCTGGAATCATTGTTTCTAGATCCTTGAGACAGAAATGCAGATGTGTGTTGCATTAGTTGCTCTTCACATTGCTGGGACAAAACACTTGACAAGAAGTGATTAAGGGAGAACTAGATTATTTGGCTTACAGTTTAAAGGGGGCCATGATGCTGATCACATTGAATGCATAGCTCCTACTAGTTCACACTTACTGCTTATTCTATTCCTTATATGCAAAAAATTGCCAGGGTTATTAACCTGCACACTCAGTTAATACAGCTTTTAACCTAGATCCAATGGGATTATGTGCTTTCTTTATGTCAAAATATACTTTTTCTTTCCTAAATTAATAACTCAACTTCTTAGTCCTGCAGACACAGAATGCCTTCATTTTATACACTTCTAATATATTTAAGATGCCATTGAATTATCTAATTTTTATTTTATTTTCGTTTTTATTATATTTATTACTACCTTCCTTACATTATTTATACATCTCTCTATCTATTAGAGGCTCTGACAGAGCCTGACAAATACAGAGGCAGGTGCTCACAGCCAATCATTGAACTGAGAATGGGGTCCCTAATGGAGAAGTTAGAAAAAGGACTGAAGGAGCTGAAGGAGTTTTCAACCCCAAAGGAAGAACAACGATATCAAGCAACTAGACCCCTCAGAGCTCCCAGAGACTAAACTATCAACCAAAGAGTACTCATGGAATGACCCATGGCTCCAGCCACATATGTAGCAGAGGATGGCCTTATTGGGCATCGATGAGAGGAGAAGCCCTTGGCCCTGTGAAGGCTCAATGCTTGCTTGTAGGGGAAAGCCAGGGCAGGGAGACAGGAGGGAATTGATGTGTGTGTGTGGGGACACTCTCATAGAGGCAGGGGAAGGGGCAAGGGATAGGGGTACTCCAGAGGGGAAATCAGGAAAGAGGTTAACATTCGAAATGTAAAGAAAATAGCCAATAAAAATAAAAAGGAAAAAGGAAAAGGGAAAGAAAGTACCTATAGCGATGTGCACATATATTGGGAATTGTTGTAAGCTCTATGAACTTCAGTAATTATGTAGTTACATTATCATAAAAGATTTAATTACCACTATTATTTTTTTCTGATTTTAGCTGTTTAACTCTTGTTCATTGTGTGCAACAGCCTGCTCATCATGTTAGAATTCTACCACTTCAAAATTCTTTTAAACATGTAAAATTTATCTCATTTTTCCTCAAAAAGATCAATAACTTCCTTCGTTACAACTTTGCTTAATTGTAAGGTTTGAATATAGTTTATTCACATTCATGCATTTATTTGTGTGCATATGTATTTGCACATGCTTATAAAAAGACTCATATATGCCACAGTGCGTGGGTGTGGGTATGTGCTCGCATGTGTGTGTCAGAACAACCTAGAGCATCAGTCATTGTCTCATACCTGGTTTGAAATGAGTATTTCATAAGGTAATGTTCATTTTTGTCTATGCATGGTGGGCTTATATGTTATAAAATTTGTCTCTGGGCCCATTTCTTTGCCCACTCTGCCCATTGGAAACCACCTATTTCAGCATGATTTGCTCAAAAGACTATCTGTTCTTTATTGAACCCTCTTTAGCAGTAATTTAAAAATTCATGATGTCTGTAGACTATTTCTCTGGACTCTACACTTTGTTCCATTGTTATGTAGGTGCTCAGTCTTTTAATAGTGTGGCATCATCTTAATCATGGGAGCTTCATTGAAAATTTGGTGTTACGAATGATACAAATCAGGTTTTAATGAGTTTATGTATTTTCTTTAAAAAGGTATTTAATTGAATGATATTGAATTATAGGCAAAGTGAAGTCTGATAAATTGACAGAATTTTTAAAGATTTCAAAATTTTCAGTGTGCACATCTAATTGTAAGTGTCTACCAGGATGACAGGTACCAGATCTCACAGGGACTGGCGTTATACACTACTGTAAGGAGCCTATTTTTGGTGCTAAACTCTGAATTCAGGTTCTCTGAAAGCACAGTATGCATACCTTTAAAAAACATTTAAATGTTGGATAAACAATTGAAAATTATTCTCCCACTCTCAGCCTCTTGAGGCCTAGGCATCTTGGTCTATCTGCTATCCACATTAGCATGGCCCTTGTTGTCTTTGTTCAGCTCAGGCACTCTTGCTGTGAGACTTTATGCACACAAGTTCTGACATTCCTCGAGGGCCCACGTCCAATGGTCAGCCCTGAAAAAATATATATGTACATAAATAATATTTTACAAACTCAGAAGGTTGTATTTGTATGTTTAGCACGAGCACATGCACGCACACACACACACACACACACACACACACACACACAATTGTAATGAATAACAGAAGACATAAATTTGATAGAGTACAAAGAAGTTTATATAAGAGTGTTTGGAGGAGAGAAATGAAGGGAAGATTTTGCAATTATATTGTTACCTCCAAAAGCAAACAAATAATTTAAAGAGATTTATTTTTTTTATTATGTGTGTGTTTTGTTTGCATGTGTATATGTGCACCACATAGAAACTGTGCCTTCGGGGGTCAAAAGTAGGAGTTGTAACATAATGGAATTGAAGTTATAGGCAACTGTAAGGCAGGATATAAGTTCTGGGAAATTAACCCATGGTTTTCAGCAAGAGCGACTAGTACCCTTAGCCTTTGAGCCATCTCTCCTAAATATAAATATAAACTTGAGGATCAGTTTCTATATCTACCAAATACACCTCTGCCATTGTAATTGCTTATTTTTAACTAGAAAACTTTGGGAAGAACTAAAACATTCATTAGATATGTTAGATATTTTCATGCAAATGTTATTCTCTTTCCCTGTTTCCCCTCCAGAAGCTCCCATCCCATCTCCACTCGCCCTGCTTCTATGAAGGTGCGCCCCACTGACCCACTCCCTCCCTCCCTCCTCTCTGCCCTGGCATTTCCCTACACAGGGGCAAAGAGCCTTCAAACGGCCAAGGGCTGCTCCACCCGTTGATGTCCTACAAGGCCATCCTCTATGACCTATATAGTTGAAGCCATATGTCCATCCCTGTGTACTTTTGGAGGGTGGTTTAGTCCCTGGGAGCTCTGGGGGGTCTGGGTGGTTGATATTGTTGTTTTTTAAGGGGTTGAAAACACATTCAATTACTTCAGTTCTTTCTCTAACTCCTCCAAGTGGGACCCTGTTCTCAGTCCAATGGTTGGCTGCTAGCATCTGCCTCTAGATTGACAGGCTTTGGTAGATCCTTTCAGGTGACAACTATATCAGGCTCCTGTCAGCATGCACTTCTTGGCATCTCTGATTGTGTCTGGGTTTAGTGTTTGTGTATGGGATGGATCCTTGAGGTAGGGCAGTCTATTTATGGCCTTTTTCAGTCTCTGCTCCACATTTTATCTCTGTGATTCATCATGTGAATATTTTGTTCACTCACACTTAGATTTTTCGTATTCTTGAGCTTCATGTGTTCTGTAAATTGTGTCTTTGATATTCTGAGCTTTTGGCCTAATATCCAATTCCCAGTGAGTGTGCACCATATGTGCTCTTTTGTGAGTGGGTTACCTCACTCATGATGATAATTTCTAGTTCCATACATTTGCCTAAGAATTTCATGAAGTCATTTTTAAATATCTGAGTAGTACTCCTTTGTATAAAAGTATCACATTTTCTATATCTATTAGTGTGTTGAAGGACATCTGGGACAATCCTGGAAATCCAGCTTCTGGCTATAATAAATAAGGCTGCTATGGACATAGTGGAGCATGAGTCTTGCTATATATTGGAGCATCTTTTGGGTATATGCCTAGAATTGATAACTAGGTCCTCAGGTAGTACTATGTGCAGTTTTCTGAGGAACCACATGACTGATTTCCAGAGTGGTTGTACCTCCTTGAAATCCCACCAACACTGGAAGAGTGTTCCTCTTTCTCCACATCCTTGCCAGTTTATGCTGTGACCTGAGTTTTTTATCTTAGCGATCCTGACTAGTATAAGGTAGAACCTCAGGGTTGTTTTGATTAGCATTTCCCTGATGACTAAGAATGTTGAACATTTCTTTAGGTATTTCTCAGCCATTTGACATTACTCAGTTGAGAATTCTTTGTTTTAACTCTGTCCCCCATTTTTAATAGGGTAAATTGATTCTCTAGAGTCTAACTTCTTGTGTTGTTTTTGGTATATATTGGATATAGTCCATTATTGGATGTAGAATTTTGGTAAAGACCTTACCCAATCTGTTGATTGCCATTTTTGTCCTCTACAGTGTCCTTTGCCTTACATAAAGCTGTGAAATTTTATGAAGTTCCATTTGTCCATTCTTGACTTTAGCGATTAAGTCATTGGCATTCTGTTCCGGAAATTTTCCCTGTTCCCATGTGTTGAAGGCACTTCACCACTTTCTCTTCTATTAGTTTTAGTGTATCTGGTTTTATGTGGTTTCACTTGGACTTGAGCTTTGTACACAGCATTAAGAATGGATTGATTTGCATGCTTCTACTTGCTGACCACCAGTTAAAACAGCACCATTTGTTGAAAATGCTGTCTTTTATTAACTGCATGATTTTAGCTCCTTTGTCAAAGATCATGTGACCATAGGTGTATGGGTTCATTTCAAGGTCTTCAATTCTATTCCATTGAGCTATCTGCCTGTCTCTGTACCAATATCATAGTTTTTTTTTTTTTTTATCATGAATGCTCTGTAATACAGCTTGAGGTCAAAGATGGTGATTTCCCTAGAAGTTCTTTTATTATTGAGAATAGGTTTTGCTCTCCTGGGTTTTTTGTTATTACAAATGAATTGGCAAATTGCTCTTTCTAAATCTGTGAAGAATTCAGTTGGCATTTTGATGGGGGATTGCATTGAATCTATAGTTTGCTTTTGGCAAGATTGCCATTTTTACTAACTATATTAATCCTGCCAATCCATGAACATTGGATATCTTTCTATCTTCTGAGATCTTCTTCAAATTCTTTCTTCAGAGACTTGAATTTCTTGATCTTTTATAACCTTGGTTAGAGTCATACCAAGGTCTTTTATATTATTTTATATTATTTGTGACTATTGGGAAGGGTGTCTTTTCCCTAATTTCTTTCTTAGACTGTTCATCCTTTGAGTAGAGGAGGACTACTGATTTGTTTTAGGTAATTTTATATCCACCCAATTTGAGGAAGTTGTTTATAGGTTTAGGAGTTTTCTGGTGGTATTATTGGGGTCACTTAAGTATACTATCATATCATCTGCAAATAGTGATATTTTGACTTCTTCCTTTCCAATTTATATCCCTTTGACCTTCATTTCTGGTCTAATTGCTCTGGCTATGACTTTGGTACTGTAATGAATAGGTAGGGAGAGAGTAGGCAGCCATGTCTTGTCCCTGATTTTAGTGGGATTGCTTCAAGTTTCTTTCCATTTAGTTTGATGTTAGCAACTGGTTTGCTGTAAATTGCTTTTACTATGTTTAGGTTTGGGCATTGAATTCCCGATCTGTCCAAGACTTTTAACATGAAGGGGTTGTGAACTTTGTCAAATGCTTTCTCATCGTTTGATAGGATGATCATGTGGTTGTTTTCTTTGAGTTTGTATATATAGTGGATTAGATTGATGGATTTCCATATAATGAACCATCCCTGCATTCCTGGGATGAAGCCTACTTGATAGTGATGGGTGATCATTTTGATGTGTTCTTAGATCCAGTTTGGAATCATTTTATTGAGTATTTTTGCATCAATACTCATAAGGGGATCTGGTCTGAAGTTTTCTTTCTTGTTGGGTCTTTGTGTGGTTTAGGTATAAGCCTAATTGTGGCTACATAAAAGAATTGGGTAGTGTTCCTTCTGTTTCTATTATGTGTAATAGTTTGGACAGTATTGGTATGAAGTCTTTTATGAAGGTCTGATAGAATTCTGCACTAAAACCATATGGTCCTGGGCTGTTTTTGTTTGGGAGACTTTTAATAACTGCCTCTATTTCTTTAGGAGTTATGGGGTTGTTTAATGGTTTATCTGATCCTGATTTAACTTTGGACCCAGTATCTGTCTAGAAAATTCTCCATTTCATGCAGATTTTCCAGTTTTGTTGAATATAGGCTTTTGTAGTAGGATCTGATGAATTTTTTAATTTCCTCAGATTCTGTAGTTATGTCTCCTTTTTCATTTCTGATTTTGTTAATTTGGATATACTTTCTGTGCCCTCTGGTTAGTCTGGTAAGGGTTTATCTATCTTGTTGATTTTCTTAAAGAACCAGCTCCTTGTTTTGTTGATCCTTTGTATAGTTCTTTTTGCTTTTATCTTGGTTGATTTCAGCCCTGAGTCTGATTATTTCCTGTCATCTACTCCTCTTGGGTGTATTTTTGTCTCTTTGTTCTAGAGCTTTTATGTGTGCTGTCAACTTGCTCTCTCCAGTTTCTTTTGGAGGCACTCGGAGCTATGAGTTTTCCTCTTAGCACTGCTTTCATTGTTTCCCCAAAGTTTGGATACGCTGTGCCTTCATTTTCATTAAATTCTAAAATGTCTTTAATTTCTTTCTTTATTTCTTCCTTGACCAAGTTATCATTGAGTAGAATGTTGTCCAGCTTCCATGCATATGTGGGCTTTTTGTTGTTGTTATTGTTATTGAAGACCAGCCTTAGTCCATGGTGATCTGATAGGATGCATTGGATTATTTCAATATTCTTGTATCTGTTTAGGACTACTTTGTGATCTATTATATGGTCAGTTTTGGAGAAGGAATCACAAGGTGCTGAGAAGAACATATATTCTTTTGTTTTAGAATGAAATGTACATATAATTTATATATATAGATAGATATAGATATAGATAGCTATAGATGTTGATATATAGATAGATATAGATATAGATAGATATAGATATATGTTAAATCCATTTGCTTTATAACTTCCATTAACTTGACTGTGTCTCTGTTTATATTCTCTTTCTATGATCTGTCCACGGCTGAGAGTAAGGTGTTGAAGTCTCCCACTATTATTTTGTAAGGTACAATGTATTCTTTGTGCTTTAGTAAAGTTTCTTTCACGAATGTGGGTGCTCTTGCATTTGGAGCATAGATGTTGAGAATTGAGAATTTGTCTTGGTAGATTTTTTCCTTTGATGAATATGAAGTGTCCTACTTTATCTTTTTGATAACTTTTGGTTGAAGTTGATTTTATTAGATATAATAATGGCTAATCCAGCTTATTTCATGGGCAATTTGCTTAATTTTTTTTCAGTCTTTTACTCTAAGATAGTGTTTGTCACTTAAGTGCATTTCCTTTATGCAGTAAAATGCTAGGTCCTGTCAAGTATTCCTTCAGTTAGTCTATATCTTCTTATTGTTGAATTGAGTCCATTGATGTCGAGAAATATTAAGGAAAAGTGATTGATGCTTCCTGTTATTTTTGTCGTTAAAGGTGGAATTAAGTTTGTGTGGCCATCTTCTTTTTGGTTTGTTGATGGAGGATTACTTTCTTGTTTTTTCTAGGGTGTAGTTTTCCTCTTTGTGTTGGAGTTTTACATTATCCGTTGTACAGCTGAATTTATGTAATAATATTGTGTAAATTTGAATTTATCATGGAATACCTTGGTTTCTCCAACCATGCTAATTCAGAGTTTTACTTGGTATAGTAGGCTGGGCTGGCATTTTTGTTCTCTTAGAGTCTGTATGACATCTGCCCATGATCTTCTGCCTTTCATAGTCTTTTTTGTGAGGTCTATTTTAATTCTGATAGGTCTGCCTTTATATGTTACTTGACTTTTTTCCCTTACTGCTTTTAATATTCTTTCTTTGTTTTGTGTATTTTGTGTTTTGACTATTATGTGACGGGAGGAATTTCTTTTCTGGTCCAATCTGTTTGGGGTTCTGCAGGCTTCTTGTATGTCAGCATCACTTTCTTTAGGTTAGGCAAGTTTTCTTCTATTATTTTGTTGAAGATATTTACTGGCTACTCAGGTGGGATAATGTTTGCTCTCTTCAATATCTATTATCCTTAGGTTTTGTCTTCTCATTGTGTCCTGGATTTCTTGGATATTTTGGGTTAGGAACTTTGTGCATTTTGCATTTTCTTTGCCTGTTGTGTCAATGTTTTCTATGATTTCTTCTTCACTTGAGTTTCTTTGTTATATGTCTTGTGTTCTGTTGTGATGTTTGCATCTCTTTCTCCTGATCTCTTTCCTAGATTTTCTATCTCCATGGTTGTCTATCTTTATTATTTCTTTATTGTTTTTTTTTTCCATTTTATATTTTTGTCAAAACTCCTCAGAGTCTAGCTTTCTTTATGATACTGTGATTCTGGGGTCCTGTGATCCTGGGATCTTGGTAGTGTCAGAGCTCCTGGTATTCAAGTTTTCTCAGGGTTTTGAAGGAGTGGGTGGGGAGTCAGAGCCCTGGGTTTGCTCCAGGCACTGGCGTAAGCTGGAAGGATCTCTGGCCTCTCGTTGGGCAGGGTTTTGTGTTTCCTTAGCTTTTGTGGAGGTCCCAGTTACATTGGGTACTGGGAAAGATGTTGTGTCCTCAACTGTGTTCTTGAGTTTATCAGAGCTCTAGTGACCTAGTTGTGTCTGATCTCTTGGGAGTTGAGATTTTCCATGATCCTGTGATCCTGGGCATTTCCTAGCATGTGGGAGTACGGCTCCCTCTGGGTATTGTAAGAATGAATGCAGAGCCAGCACCTCAAGTTTGTTAAGAGTCCAGGTTCAGAATGGAAGGAACCCATGCCACTGACTGGGGTGGAGATGGAGTTTCCTGCAAGCCTGAATCCTAGGGGACCCATTGCTCCAGGTGTCAGGGTGTTAGGATAGATGCTGTGGCCCATCCAGTGATCCTGTGCATTTCTGAGAACCTGGGAGTAAGGCTTCCTGTGAGTGTTGTTAGACTGGGTGCAAAGCCAGTACCCTAGGTCTGCTCAGGGCATTGTTCAGACAAGAAGGGCTCTGTGCCCCTGGCTGGGAGGGTGTTCCTGTGACCCTATATCCTGGGGTACCCAGTTTTTCAGTGTGTTGGAACAGATGTTGTGGCCTCTCCTGTGGTCCTCAGCATTTCAGAGTACCTGGAATTTGGGCTCCCTCTGGGTTTTATGGGAATGGGTTCAGAGCCATTTTCCAAGGTCTGCTCTGGGTACTAATTCATACCACAAGGGTCATCCTAGCTTTTTACATCCGTCAACGTGGACTTTAATTATTCAAGTCTTGATTGGTTCTCAGAGTTTTCTATTTAGATTTCTATGCATATTTGTTGGAATTTAGGCATATGTGTTCATCATATTATTAATATGGGTATTTAATTGAAATAATAGTTGTCGATTGCTTCTATGACAAATATACATTTTCCTTGTTGATTTTATGACTGTAAATTCACAGTTGGTTCTTAGTAAAAAGCGGTTTTAATTTTGTTCTTTTCATCACTTTTAAAAAGATTTTCTATATAATGGCCAAGTTATTTGTGAAAATACACAATTCCTTTCTTCCTTTCCCAACTTCATATTCAAATTATGCTGCTTCATCTAAACTATCCAGTACGGTGCTCACTAAGAAGTATTGGAATGTTCATTATTTGGTCCCAAATATCAGAGAGAAGCATTCAGGCTTTCCCAAGTTTGTAAATGTGCAGATTTTTTCAATCTGACCTTATGCGTGCTTTGATAGTTCATCTTCATTCTTGACTTGTCTGAGTGTAGAACCATCGTGGAAACACAATGTGTGTGTGTGTGTGTGTGTGTGTGTGTGTGCATGTGTGTGTATTTATGAAAATGATTATGAATTTCCAGAAAGAAGTAATGAATGAGAAGAACCACACTGAATATGGGCAGTCCCATGCATCTGGGATGATGGGCTCCCAGGTTGAATAAAAGAGAAAGTGGGCTGAGAACTACCATTTATTTTTCCCTGCTTTTTGGTTACAGATGCCATATGACCAGCTGTCACATGTTCCTGTCACCAATTCATATGATGGACTGAACCAAAGGAAGTCCCTAACCCACCATCAAGAACTCCAGTTGGCATTACTTTCAAAAAAGTTTATGTTATTTCCTTAATTGATCTCATGTAATTGTGACCTAAGCCATTCTTTTATGTAGAACTTGATTTGTAAGTACCCTTAAGATTCTCTTAAATAGTCCATTATCCATAGAGGAGAGGGACCCTTGGAATATAGATGTGGATTCCATCTTCTTTCTCATTTGAGCCATTCAGTGCCTTCTCCTATTTTTATTTTAACTTGAATTTTTTTTTATCAGACTTCTCTGTAGAGCTCAGGCTCATCGGGAACTCACAATTTCCTTGTGTGCCTTCTAATACTCTGATGTCAGGAGTGAAAAGCACATCTTACCTATCTTTACTTTTTATATCCTTCAAAAAAACCCCTACAAGGTTCTAAAAATATCACCAGTGTTCCCTCTGTGGTATCATTCCCTTCTATCTTGTGATACTTCTTCTTCTTTCTTTTATTTATTGGATATATTTCTTTATTTACATTTCAAATGTTATTCCCTTTCCCAGTTTCCTGTCCATAAGCCCCCTATCCCCTTTCCCTCCCCCATAAGGGTGTTCCCCCCCTCCACTGCCTCTTATCACATTCCCTTGCATTGGGGGTCCAACCTTGGCAGTACCAAGGGCTTCCCCTTCCACTGGTGCCCCAGCAAGGCTATTCTCTGCTACCTATTCAGTTGGAGCCCTGGGTCAGTCCATGTATAGTCTTTGGGTAGTGATTTAGTCCCTGGAAGCTTTGACTGGTTGGCATTGTTGTTCTTATGGTGTTGTAAGCCCCTTCAGCTCTTTCAATTCTTTCTCTAATTCCTCCAATGGAGATCCCATTCTCAGTTTACCTCTGTATTTGATATACTCTGGTTGTGTCTCTCAGGAGAGATCTATATCCAGTTTCTGTCATCATGTACTTCTTAGCTTCATCAATCTTATCTAATTTTGGTGGCTGCATATATATGGGCTACATGTGCAGCAGGTTCTGAATGGCTGTTCCTTCAGTCTCTGCTCTAAACTTTGCCTTCATATTGCCTCCTATGGATATTTTTGTTCCCCTTTTAAGAAGAAGTGGAAGCATATGATACTACTTTTAAAGTGCATGCTATCAACCTAGCCTCGTGCTCTCAGAATCAACTCAGACTCAACATATATTTACAAATACCGAGGCTATGCAGCTAGGCTCACTCACTAACTAGATAGGAATTTAAAATAACCCTTCTATACTAATCTATATTCTGATACATGGCTGGCTACCTCTGAGGGGGTATCATGAGTCTGTCCTACTCCCATCTTCTTCCCAGGGGACTCCACCCACACCTGGCTCAATCCCAGAATTCTTTTTGCCTACCAGATGCTCCATCTCGTACTCTACCTTTTCCCATAGGACATGTTTTTATTTTTGTTTTAATTGGTAGGTGGTGCATCTATACAATACGTAAGATATTCTCTCTATGTATATTTACTACAATAACCTTGCTGATGCTCCCCCAGCCCCAGAAATACTCTGATTCATTTCTCTTTGCCTGCTCCTTCTGTCATAGCATAGTTGCTGGGTACTCTCCCAAGGGCTCTGCATATATTTTTCCCTAGTTTCTCTTCAACCCTTTGTTTCCCCTTGCCTCATATGTTCTCCATGGCACTAGTCATATTTTAACACAGCACAGATTCTAGGTGTTTTATACTGATTATTTTCTCTCTTACCCCAACACATCTATTTCCACACATGTGATACATACACAGTTTTGATATGTTGGCCATTACCCAGCAGGTACAGAGAGCACATGTGGCACACAGCAGAAATCAAGCTGGTCACTAAGAACCAAATTGAATTCAGCTAGGAAATATACTGCACTTATAATGAGTCTAACTTAACCATGCTTTTATTTTCTAAAGTATTTCATGTGTGTTGGTAGTTAGGTATGTACACACATGTGCAATTGCCTGCAGAGTAGAGAAAAGAGCATCTGATCCTGTGTAGCTATAGTTAAAATGAGTTACGAGCCATCCAATATGCATGTCGTGAACCAAACTCAGGTGCAGCAAAAAAGCATTGTGTACTTTTATCCACCGATTCCTTTATCCAGACACATATATCTTTCTTTAAGGAATACTAGTTCCCAAGCTAATATTGTTGCTATCCAGAAACAAGTATCATAATCCATGCAACTTTTCCACACAAAAAGACAACTATTTTCCTATGTTAAAGAAACAAAACAGAATGCAGACATTGCTACATGTGAGGGAAGCTGTGATTGTGGTCAAATACCCTGCCACAACATAAAAGAAATCAGTGTGCAAAGAATTCAGTATGGAAAATTTAAGATATCTTTATAGAGAGACAATTGTCTAACATTTGAACATATAAGATCTGGCCATGACAATGCAATGATTAGAAACAAAAGAAAGCATAGGCTCTGTCTGAGGTAGTGGAGATACTGAAATATCTCAACACTAACAATGGTAAGGAAGAGGTTTAACGTTCACTGAGACTTTTAATTTCAAGTATTCAGGATCTACAGGGCTTTCCAACTCTCTTTCCTCAGTAATTGCAATCAACTTCTTACCTTGGAGTGCTTGACAAAGTTAAAACAAAGAAGTTTTGTAGAAGAAAGGACAGGCAATCAACGATGAAGAATGTCTGCTCGGAAACAAAAGAAGCTTCCAATGCATCCCTTCAGAATTTAACAAAAGAGCCCGAACAGTCTGCAGAGATTCCTGTAAATACAGATTCACGCCTACGAGCTCAGCTTAGGGCAGGGAATAGAGTCTGTGACTGGTGAAACGAGGGCTCCCACAGAAGTTTGCCAGCCCTCTAAGGCATGCCTACCCCTAAATGAAGCTCTGTCCTCAACAGGGAGCTGAGCTAACTAAAAGTCTTGCCTTACTCAAAGCCAACCTTCTCCATACATTGGGGCAAACATTGAAATCTACCTTGAATTCATTAGACTTGATGTCTTGTATATACATATTTAATACCATATACATATGTGCTCATAACTCATTTTAGTACCAAGAAAACTCTGGTGCTACCAGCAACATTTTGTTTTGAATTTTCTGCAGCAGTGAATGTAAATTTGTACATATTCATTCTTCTCTCCTACAACACACCTCAACTACAGCTTCGCCCCCACCCCATTCCTTCCAGTTTCTCCTCATCACTTCTCTCCCCCAGATCCATTCCTCTTCAGTTTCCCTTCTGAAAAGAGCAGGCCTCCTAGGGATATCAACTGAACACTGCATACAAGTTAGAGTAAGACTAGACACAAATCTTCATAGCAAGGTTGTATGAATCAACCCAGTAGGAGGAAAAGGGTCCTAATAATAGAGAACAGAGTCAGAAATGCTGCCCATTTTTAGGAGTCCTACAAGAATGCCAAGTTGCACAACCTTAGCATATATGTAGAGAACATAGCTCAGACCCATGTAGGCTCCCAAATAAAATAATTTTTGGGAGAGATGAAAGAGATGATGTCTCTCCAGATATGACTACTGTACATTGTTCCAGAGGACCCAGGCCTTATCCCTGTCACCTCCATGACAGCCTACAACTAGTGTCTGTGACTTCATTTCCAGGGGATCCAACATCCACTTCTAGCCTTCACAGGCACCATATATGCACACATATGGTGTTTATATGAGCATACATGCAGAAGATTTTAATTAAATCATATAAAAATAAATAAATCTTTAAAAAATATATGAAAAGTAAGTCTGTTCCAAGAGTATACAGACACATAGTTCAGATCTGCTTGAGGTTTAGATTAGTAATTTATAGTTAAATTAAATTAAAAATATGTATGTTATTAAAACAATCTGGTTTATTCCCTAAGCTATGTGCTTAACCTCTGGCTAGCATCCAGCAGAGATGTAGTAGTCTAGAGACCATGACATGTCTACTAGCATAATATTGGATGTCACAGAAAGATCTCTGTAGAAAGCACAATTTGTCAAAATTTGCTGCTGCTTTCTAGCCAGGCTTTGGAAAACTTGTAAATGGAAACAAAGCAAGCATTTTCTATGAGACAGACTGACACTAAAGGAGACAGTTTTGAACCCTTTGTAAACTGAAGCCATCAAATTCATTTTGGACACCTGCCTTCATTTGGTGATATAGAAGCTACAAGAAAGCAGAAAAATCATCCATTATGAGAGGATACCTCTGAGAAATACAAAGGGAATTTTGATTTTAGTCTCCCGAATCTTCCATTAGTCTTCTCGATAATTCTATGCCACCCCCTCCTTGAGATAATATTTTTTTACACTGTGCTTGAACTTAAGGAAGCATAGTGGAATGATGATTTTAGGGGAAGACATTTATTAAACATCAACTTAGATATAATCAAAAGCTAAAGGATGTTGTTCAGAGTTTATTCAACACTGTCAAAAAAGAATACCCTGTCCTTGCTATCAGGCTTATAAAACACCTGATGTTTCAATTGAGTAAAACTGCGACTATTGTATCTATGTCAATTAAATATAATGAAGGAGAAAAGGATTTAATGCATCTCTATTTCAACAGCACTCATGACCAATAATTGCTATGAAAAGTGTGTTTCTCTCCCGAGCAATGATGACCACTTAGATATTATTCAAATACACTACAAAACTAGATAATATGATAGTTTTTCAGAGAGTTTCAAAAGCTTTGGGCACTATTCAAATATATGCATCAAATTTTTTCTTTTTTTGAGGGAGAGGGGTGGCGGTGTCTTCTTTAATGCTAGGTTCTGAAGCAGGAGAATGCCAGCAACTGAACCAATAGCATATGGCTCAGGAAATTGTCTCGAGATACTTTTTTTAATTAGTAGAATCAGAATACATCAAAGGGTACCATGGGCCCACCCACATGATTCAGTGTTAGAAATATAGGTTATATATTCCTTATCTTTAAATGCTTATATATATATATTATATATATTATACTCACGAAATATTCCTGTAACAGATATTAGCCTTGATCTCGCTAGGTAGTAGAAGATGGCTTTTGACTTCTGAGCCTCCAGCCTTGACCTGCTCAGTGGTGGGATTATAGATATTTTATGCCATGCTCAGTGTATGTAGTGCGAGGGGTTGAACCCAAACCTAGTGTTTCCCAGGTATAAGCAGTCTGCCAATTGAGTTGACACCTCATTCTTCTAATATCCTTATTTAAAAAATAAAAGCATAACAAGCAATATTTAAAAATTATCGTTAAGTTTGCATCACTGAACTTCCCTGTTATCAATCAATTTCATTTTATTATTTAATTATAAGTAGGGATGCTGGAAAATTGTAAATTTATAAAAATAGTTATACTTACAAAATGTAATTTAAAATGAGTTGCTTTGAAACTTGCCTAATTCAGTATTTTCTTATTAGAGCAAAATACTATCTATCCATTCATGGAATTACAATTGTTTCAAAGAAGGTCTAATATAGAGGAACAGTGTGTGGACTGAACAAATAGACTATTTTCAACTTGAGGTTAGTTTCTGGTCTTACCTGAGCCCACCGTCCCCTAATTTAGTAAGAGAAATGTTGTTGAAGCCTGTTCAGCTACTTGTTAATAAAACTCTTCATTTTCTTCCTTTTGTTCTTTGGAAAGTATGAGTATTTTATTTCATATGTTGTTATTAAAAATAATTTTCCATATAATATAATCTGATTATAATCCCCCAACTCCTCACAATTCTCCCCATTTTCCCACTTAGCCAACTCCAAGTCTTTTTTACTTTAGAAAACATTCAAAAACACTAGAATTATTAAAAGAACATACAAAGACAAAGTAAAAGTATGAGAAACATACACATGTTTAAAATCTACAAAAACACAAAGTCAAAATTCATAATTCTGCGCAAAAGACCAGTAGATTGAGAAAACGTTTAAACAAAGCACTATAAAACAAAGTTTCCAGAAATACCTGGAATTTGTTTTCTGTTGACCAACTATTGTTGGGCAGGAGGTCCACCCTTACATTTAATTTTACCCAAAGAGACTCCATTGTAGACAACTAATTTTTCAATTGGACAGAACTTCTAAGTTTGGGATGGGAACTTGTTTTTACTTCCTGTCTCAGTGCTGGACTCATCTGGTTTAGTATTTCCAGGCCCAGTGCAGGCTGCCAGGCCCTGAGTTCCTATGTGTGGGAATCTTATTCTTTGAGTAAGCCATTGATTCCGTTGTATCTTTTCTACCCTCCAATTCTTATAATCTTTTTGCTTCCTCTTCCCCTGACATCCTGAACCTTGAGAAGAGGAATTTGATGGAGACATCACATTTAGGACTATTACAAGGTCTCTAAACTCATCATTTTCTAAGTAGAGGAGTTCAAAATTAATAGTAAAAGTGATTGCTTGCACATTTTATTAGAGAGAATTATGTATGAAATATGTATTGTGTTTGTGTAATCAACATTTAATTATAGTCTAAGTGACTGACATAAACCAGAAAACCTCAAATGTATGATATCAAAAAATTCAGACTTGATGATGTAAATAAACAAATTATCAATTAAAAACACAATGAGTGCTACTATGAAATAGGATATAGGCTAAGGCAGGAATTCAAATGAGTTACATCTAACACAGATATTACCATGGATCTTGGGGCTGAAAGCAGAGCATAATTCCTGAAATATAAAGTGCAGATATAAGTAAAGAAACATGTAGAAACTCATACATGTGACAAAGGGCATTTTAGAAAAGCAACGACAGCAAAATCAAAACCAACAATAACAACAAAAATGTAAAATTAGAGAAAGGATTGGCCCATACAACAGATGAAGGGAAAATGTGTAAAGCATGAAGCTCAATCGTAAGTCAGTAAAAGGATATGGATAAGAAAACTGGAAGAAGCTGATAAGAAGAAAATCAAGTCATTAGAAAATTAGAATTCTGGAGTTAGCATTTTATTCTGGGTATAAAAATGATTCAGGAAATAATGTCTAGAATCTCTAAGGAGCAAACGTTAAAACAAATAGGCTAAAGCCACACTGTATCCATAATCATCATGAATTTAGTGTGTGTTGTTATCAGCTAAAGTGAAGAGTTAGTCAAATGTGGGAAAAATGGAAACATCTGCATTCACACTCCCTCGTTAGTGGGGACTGGGTTCTAAAACCAACATTCAGTTTCCCTAAACTAAAAGTTATAGAAAGGACTGCATTATTCAGAACGACAACATTTGAAATATGTATGATTAACAGAACAGAATTTCAAGAAACATGCTACAAAAGTTGATATAACTAAAAAGGAAAGATGAAGAAAAAGAAAAAAGAAACTTAAATATTATAACTCTCTACTTCACATATTCCTCTTCTCTGTAAAGGTTCTAATTTTATGATAATTTTTATCTTAAATATTTCAACAAACATAACATATTAGCTACGTAAGAGATTAACAATAGTCAATAAATAATCAGTTATAATAGATTCTGTGATAAGTATTAAATTTCTCTGTCTTTATCTCAGCTCAGTCTCCATCTCTGTTTCTGTCTAGGGCTTCCTCTCTTCTCCCTAACACCACTCTCTTTTTTGGGCTCATTGTTTTACATCCATTGCCTTTCTTCTAATGAGAGATGCTTTAGTGCCTGTGAGGTGAGGTACTATGAAGTAAAGGATCTAACCATTGCAACAGAGCATGGAGCTGCCACACAGTTTCACTCAACATAGCCCAATGGTACCATGGTAACTATCTGTTAACCTAGATAGATTCTGTAACTAACTGTAATATACTGGACACTGAGTGTATCCTCTGAACAAAGCCATGATTCAAATCCTAGGTCTGATAGAGCATGTAGGTATGGGAGTTCAGCATCCTCTTCAGAGTGAAAAATGATTTAAAACTCATGAATGTTTCATCTTTAAATTTTTCCATTTAATATTTTGCTACATGGAAGACTGCTCTCAAGTAAAATCGCAGAAAGCAACCCTTGACTAGAGAGCCTACTGGACTGTCTAATAGAAGTTTAGTTAAGGTTTAACAAATGGGTAAATTGAAAACAAAAGACTAGAAAATTATAGATACTATGTGCAACATTGAGTAAACAAAAATAGAAATGACTATTTTAATGTCTCTGTGATGTACATATAAAGAAGGAAATCTATTTAAAGTCAAAGAACTGCATTATTTAGAAATACATTTGAAGTATGTATGATCAACAGAACAGAATTTCAAGAAACATGGAACAAAATTGATATAGTTAAAAAGAGAAAGATAAAGAAAACCAAAGATTACAATTCCCCACTTCACATTTTTCTCATATCTGTAAAGGTTCTAATTTTAAGACAACATTTTTTTTTTTAAGATTTCAACAGTTTAAGCAGTACACTCAAGAAGTTTACTTGATATTTTTAGTACATTCTATTTAATAACAGAATATAGCTATCTGAATTGCATGGAATATTTACCAAGCTGGACTTTATTGTAGGTATAAAACAAATGCAAACATTAAAATAATCAAAAAGCCCTCTCCATGATCTCTTATTACAAAGGAATGAACTAGAAACCATAACAGAAATAAAATAGGGAGACATTTAAATCCACGAAAATTGTGACCACTTGTCAATCATCTGTGGGTTAGTGAAAGTCCCCAGGGAAACATAGAATACTAGGAAAGTTAAAGTAGAACAAAAGAAAATAAATGTAGTCTAAAAAGTCAACATGAAGATGGGACATGGCGCTGAGTGGCTCAGAGTTAAAATTTCTAATCAAGAAGGCTCCCACCTTACCAATGAATGTGTATGGTCTGTGTTATTTATCATTTTTGTTCATGAAAACAAAATGGAGTAGGATCCAAACAGCAAAGATCCAAACAGATTTCAAATGAAGTGAAAATATTAAACTGATTGATAAAAATTAGTGTGACACTAATCCAAACAGGAAAATTCTAAAATCGATGTCTCCTGGCCTGAGAAGGTAAAGTTTGTAAAGTCCTTTGCTGTGTGCTTCAGAACAAATAATTTACAAAAGCCATCAGTCGTAACTGACCTGGATCCCCAGGATTAGATCTCTCAGATACTGAGACACCAACTGGGCAGCATAAGCCAGCTGATATGAGGCCCCCATCACATATAGAACAGAGGACTGCTGGGTCTGGACTCAGCAGAGAAGACACACCTAATCCTCCAGAGACTTGGGTCCCCAGGGAGTGAGAAGTTCTACTGTGGTGATGGGGTGTGGTGGTGACATACTCTTGGAGATGGGAGCAGGGAGGAGGTGTGGGATGTGGAACAGACAGAGGGTGGACTGGGAGGGGAGATAAAGTCTGAACTATAAAAAAAGGATTAAAGAATAAATAAGAAAAAAACAGAAGAAATAAATTTTCATTAAAAGAAGAGCCAGGTACTATAGCATGCACTTGTAATTTCTGTGTTAGGAAGTCTGAGAGGGGTAGGGCTTGCTGGCAGTCAGCCTGGCCTACTGAGCAAGTCTCTTCTGACTGTGAGAGCCCAGGTCATAAAACAATGTGGGCAGAATCTCAGAAATAAAACATGTGTTTTCCTTTGGTCATGCACACACACACACACACACACACACACACACACACACACACACACACACACAAACACACATACACACACACACAATCACATAAGCACACACAGACATAATCACACAAACACACACACAATCACATAAACACATACACAATCATACAAATGCACACACACACACATACACACACACAATCACATAAGCACACAGAAATAATCACACAAACACACACACAATCACATAAACACACACAGTCATACAAATGCACAGACACACACAATCACATAAGCACACACAGAAATAATCACACAACCACACACACAATCACATAAACACATACACAATCATACAAATGCACACACACACACACATACACACACACACAATCACATAAGCACACAGAAATAATCACACAACCACACACACAATCACATAAACACACACACAGTCATACAAATGCACACACGCAATCACATAAGCACACACAGAAATAATCACACAACCACACACACAATCACATAAACACACACACAATCATACAAATGCACACACACACATACACACACAATCACATAAGCACACACAGACATAATCACACAAACACACACACAATCACATAAACATACACACAATCATACAAATGCACACACACATACACACACACTATCACACAAACTTGCACATAGATAAAGAAAAAAATAAATATTAGTCTCTAATAAAATTGACAAATATTGAAAACAAGAATATACAATGGACCTGTGTGATGACTCAACAAATCTGAGTGCACATCCCAACATAAAGCTTGTGAAAGTTCCCAGTATCCTCCTCTAGTCAGCAGCTCATCAGAAATAGAATGGGCTTTAAAACACAAGAAAGTAGGCCATGTTTTTGTATGAATTTAATCCCAATATTCTGAAAGCTGAGATAAGCACATCTCTGCTATTTTATATCAAGTATTGTTCACATAGGAATTTCTATGTCAGACAGTGAACATAGTGAATATGTTTTTAAAAAGTCAAGGATGATAATATGATCTGATTATTATTACACCATTAAAAATTGGAATCATTATTTCAGAGTTAACCAAAAAAATCATGGGATTTTATGACCTCACTGGAGAATTGCATTAACTGTTTAGAATACTATAATCATTATTACATAATCCTTTCTAGAGTCAAATAAAATAAGTTCAAATTTTTAAAATGAGAACAATATAACCATTATCCCAAAACTAGACAGTTTACAGGTTACACAACACAAAACAGTTGTTAGCATACTTATAAACCAATATCTTTTTTGACATAAATATCTCAGCAAAATACTGTTGAATTCTGTGGTAGATATATTTGAGCTGATTTAAACACTGCCTGAAGTAGACATTTATTGAAAAGTTACATTGGACCTGATAGCATCTACAAAGTTTATATTTTAAAAAATGATTAAAAGTTATTTTAACCTGAACAATCAGATGAGTTCATATCTCACTTATTTTGAATTTCTTCAAAGAAACGCAACACTTTAAATACTGGGTTCACCAAGCATACATAGTCTCTATACAGTTGTATTTAAAAGTCACTAATTAAGAATTTGATCCAAAATGCCTTCAGAAATTTATCTATTAGTACTCAAGTCTCTGATATAAAATGGAATTGTGTTTTCATATAGTCAACAAAAATTATGCAACATCCTTAAAATCATCTGAGTAACTATTATTTTTAACACAATAGACTCACTATCAATACTTGCTGTACATCTTTTAAAAGTGGATGATAGGTGGGATTGCAAGTTGGTACAACTACTCTAGAAATCAGTCTGGAGGTTCCTCAGAAAATTGGACATAGTACTATCTGAGGACCCAGCTATATCACTCCTGGGCATACACACATAAGATGCTACAACATATAACAAGGACACATGCTCCACTATGTTCATAGCAGCCTTATTTATAATAGCCAGAGGCTGAAAAGAACCTAGATGTCCTTCAGCAGAGGAACAGATACAGAGAATGTGGTACATCTATACAATGGAGTACTCAGGTACTAAAAACAATGACTTCATGAAATTCATAAGCAAATGGGTGAATCAAGAAAATATCATCCTGAGTGAAGTAACCCAATCACAAAAAAAAAAACAAAAACCAACCAACCAACCAAACAAACAAACAAAAAACCACATGGTATGCATTCATTGGTAAGTGGATATTACCCAAATGCTCTGATTACCCAAGATACAATCCACTGACTACATGAAGCTCAAAGAAAAGGATGGCCAACATGAGGATGCTTCAGTCCTTCTTAGAAGGGGGAACAAAAATATTCATAGGAGGAGATATGGAAATAAAGTTTGGAGCAGAGACTAAAGGAATGGCACCACCTAGGGATACACCCCATGTATATACAGCCACCAAACACAGACAATATTGCTGATGCCAAGAAATACATGCTGACAGGAGCCTGATATAGCTGTCTCCTGAGAGACTCAGCCAGAGCATGACAAATACAGAGGCAAATGCTCATAGCCAACCATTGATCTGAGAACAGGGTCCTCATTGGAGGAGTTAGAGAAAGGATTGAAGGAGCTGAAGGGGTTTGTAACACCATAAGAACAACAATACCAACCAACCCAGAGCTCCCAGGGACTAAACCACCATCCAAAGAGTACACATGGACAGACCCATAGCTCCTGCTGCATATGTAGCAGAGAATGGTCTGCTGAGCACCAGAAGGAGGAGAAGCCCTTTGTCCTGCCAAGGCTGGACACCTTAGTGTAGGGAAATGTCAGGGCAGAGAGACAGGAAGGGGTGGGTGGTTGGGTGGGTGAATGGGTATAACATTGAAATATAAATTTAAAAACTACAATTAAAATATTGTTAGCTAAAAAATGGCAGATAATTCTAATTTTTTACATTTGGTTGAGTTCATAGATAGATAACACAGAGATCTAAATGGACAGCTGTACTAAAAATTTTAAATTGCTATTGATTAAAATTGGAATCCAACTTTTAAAATATAGTATCTTCATAGGAATATGTCACAGTAAGAATTCATTTCTCTTCATGTTGGTCTGAAAGTGTAATGGCATTCCTATGAATATCTCAACAAGCTCTATCTTTCTCATTAAGATTTAGACAACCACATTCACAAATCCAAGAAGAAAGAACTTGCCATAGATTATCTCAAACAATGTTGTTGAGAAGAAATTAATTTTAAGAATTTTTTTTTATTCTGTTCAGGGCTCCTAAAGAGTAGACTGCAATTACTATGTAGCAATCATAAGTACCCATGTTGGCCATGAAGTAAAGTAGTGAATCTAGCAGCAGAGGTTATAGTTGTGCTCACTGACTTTTCCCTAGAGCACAAAGTCCATGTAACCAGGAAAGAGCAGTTCTAACAGATACTGCTGAAGCCATCACAGATCACACAAAAGGAGAACAGGACAAGATGTCAGATTCCATTCATACATCAAGGAAAAAGGAACACAGGGGTGAGGGAGAGGCATGGCAGGTAAAAGCAAAAGTGCCAGTCCTGAGAAAGTGATTTGATTGTTGGCAGCCACACGGTGGAAGGAGAGGACCAACTGCTCCAAGTTGCTCTCTGCCCTTCATAGTTGCATCATGGTATTTCTCATTTCCATACTCCTACTTATACAAATAAATAAGTGGGGGCTGGAGAGATGGCTCAGAGGTAAAGAGCACTGACTGCTCTTCCAGAGGTCCTGAGTTCAATTCCCAGTAATCACATGGTGGCTCACGACAATTTGTAATGAATCCAATGCCCTCTTCTGGTTTGTGTGAAGACAGCTATAGTGTACTCACATATATAAAATAAATAAATCTTTAAAAAATAAATAAGTAAGTGTAATAAAATCTGTTTTTTAAAATATTAACATGAATCTTGAACTTAAAGGAACAATATAAAATTTGAGAAACCTTGATTCTGTTTTTGGTGCAGAGGTTAAACAAATCCATATTAGAACTTAAAGCAAAATCCATTTAAAATGTAAAAAAAACTTCATTAATTGAATGACTACAAATTATAAGCTGTGCAAAAGGAAAACTTACAGGCACAGCTGTCCATGGAATGGCATTGCTATGAAAGTCATAACAAAAAATCTCTAGGGAAAACTGAACAGCTAGAATAGCACAATTAATCATCTTTAACTCAGATATATCCTGAAGTCAGTGAGCATGGTAGAGTGCAAAGGAAAACACTTGATGTAAATCATGGGGCTGCACATGTACATAGGTACACTTTTTTCCCACTCACCTGTGCACATGTAATATGTAGAAATACAGACAACACATTATAATGTCAATAATGGGATTCCACATGCATACCTCTGCACAAGCCAAATGTAAATATGCAGATAACATGAAAACAAATAAAATGGCTGCATAAACATTCGTTAGGAGAAAGAAAACATTCCTGACCCGTTTCTATTACAATTGCAATTATGATACCATATCAGCTTTCTGGGGTGTTACATTTAGTAGAAAATAAATCAAATCTTCACTCATTTGCTAAAACTAAATATAAATTTATAACTATCTCAATATGAAAAAATCATCTCAAAATATATCAGACAGTGTAAAATCCCTCTATAACATATAACTGAATTTAACTGGCAAATATTATACAGACACACATTGCTAGGTAAACTGAAGTGACCATGTAAAAGTCAAAGACAATTTTAGCAGTATGGAAAATACCTTTCATTAAAAAAACAAATGAAGAGATATGAAGAAACAAATTTATTCCAAATTACAAATTATTAAAACTTTTATCAATCAATATACTCTGATTGTTTTCCTCACACAATTCCTCCCAGATCCTCTCCATGCAACTTCAAGCACCACCCCACCTGAAACAAACAGGCAAACAAACAAAACCAAAGAGAATAAAATTAAAAAAGAAAACAAATCACAAAAATTTACATTCAATACATTTTAGGATGAAAGGTTGTATATTGATCATTGCATTTGGAAAAGTATTGATTGGTAGACCTATTTTTTTAAATAAAATTTTAGTTTGACTGTATTTAGTATCATCTTATACTTGACAGAAATATTTCTATCCTTAGGCAACAAAAATAGATTTCAGGGGTAGAAAGATAGCACATTGGTTAATAGCATGGACGACATTTTTGGAAGATATGAGTTTATTTCCCAGCCTCCATTTCTGATAGCATCCAACTGCTTACAAATCCACCTCCATGGTCTTTGATTTCCACTCTCGGTATCCACAGGTAGTGCCCTTAGGTACACACAACCACACACAGATATACACATGTACATTATTAAAAACAAAATAAATCTTTTAAAATGAATATGCTTGTAAAATATTAAATTTTACTTTACATGGATTGAGATTTAAATTTACCTGGAATAAATTTCCATTTAAAGATACAATTTCATAATCTTTTTCTATAACCATCTATAAATCTTAAGATTTCATTCATTTAAACACTTGCCTATGCATTTTTGAAAAGCTAAACAGTTTTGTAAACTTAAACAAAAGTTTAAGTTTTTCTCATTTTTTTCCACTCACATGTGCACATGTAACACATGGTTGTCATTTATTCTTTTTCTCTCATTTTTTTATTTTATCTTTTCAGAATCTGAATTTTTTCCTCCACTTTTATTAAATTGGGTATTTCTTATTTACATTTCAATTGTTATTACCTTTCCTGGTCTCCAGGCCAACATCCCCCAAACCCCTCCCGCTCCCCTTCTATATGGGTGTTCCCCTCCCCATTCTCCCCCCCCCCCATTACCGCCTTTCCCCCAACAGTCACATTCACTGGGGGTTCGGTCTTGGTAGGACCAAGGGCTTACCCTTCCACTGGTGCTCTTACTAGGCTATTCATTGCTACCTACGCAGTTGGAGCCCAGGGTCAGTCCATGTATTGTCTTTGGGTAGTGGCTTAGTCCCTGGAAGCTCTAGTTGGTTGGCATTGTTGTTCATATGGGGTCTCTAGCCCCTTCAAGCTCTTTCAGTCCTTTCTCTGAATCTTTCAATGGGGGACCTGTTCTCAGGTCAGTGGTTTGCAGCTGGAAATTGCCTATTTATTTGCCATATTCTGGCTGTGTCTCTCAGGAGAGATCTACATCCAGTTCCTGTCAGCCTGCACTTCTTTGCTTCATCCATCTTATCTAGTTTGGTGACTGTATATGTATGGGCCACATGTGGGGCAGGCTCTGAATGGGTACTCCTTCAGCCTCTGTTCTAAACTTTGTCTCCATATTCCCTGCCAAGGGTAATCTTGTCCCCCCCCCTCTCTCTCTCTCTCTCTCTCTCTCTCTCTCTCTCTCTCTATATATATATATATATATATATATATATATATCTTTAACTTGAGTATTTCTTATTTACATTTCGATTGTTATTCCCCTTCCCTGTTTCTGGGCCAACAACCTCCTAACCCCTCTCCCTCTCCTTCTATATGGGCTTCCCCTCCCCATTCTCCCCCCATTAACACCCTCCCCGCAACAATCACGTTCACTGGGGGTTCAGTCTTGGCAGGGCCAAGGGCTTCCCCTTCCACCGGTGCTCTTACTAGGCTATTCATTGCTACCTATGAGGTTGGATCCCAGGGTCAGTTCATGAAAAGTCTTTGGGTAGTGGCTTAGTCCCTGGAAGCTCTGGTTGGTTGGCATTGTTGTTCATATGGGGTCACGAGCCTCTTCAAGCTCTTCCAGTCTTTTCTCTGATTCCTTCAACGGGGGTCCTGTTCTCACTTCAGTGGTTTGCTGTTGGCAATTGCCTATGTATTTGTTGTATTCTGGGTTTGTCTCTCAGGAGAGATCTACATCTGGTTCCTGTCAGCCTACACTTCTTTGCTTCATCCATCTTATCTAGTCTGGTGGCTGTATATGTATGGGCCACAGGTGGGGCAGGCTCTGAATGGGCATTCCTTCAGCATCTGTTCTAAACTTTGCCTCCCTATTCCCTCCTAAGGGTATTCTTGTTTCCCTTTTAAAGAAGGAGTGAAGCATTCGCATTTTGGTCACCCTTCCTGAGTTTCATGAGTTCTGTGCATCTAGGGTAATTCAAGCATTTGGGCTAATAGCCACTTATCAGTGAGTGCATACCATGTATGTCTTTCTGTGATTGGGTTAGCTCACTCAGGATGATATTTTCCAGTTCCAACCATTTGCCTACGAATTTCATAAAGTCGTTGTTTTTGATAGCTGAGTAATATTCCATTGTGTAGATGTACCACATTTTCTGTATCCATTCCTCTGTTGAAGGGCATCTGGGTTCTTTCCAGCTTCTGCCTATTATGAATAAGGCTGCTATGAGCATAGTGGAGCATGTGTGTTTTTATATGTTGGGGCATCTTTTGGGTATATGCCCAAGAGAGGTATAACTGGGTCCTCAGGTAGTTCAATGTCCAATTTTCTGAGGAACCTCCAGCCTGATTTCCAGAATGATTGTACCAGTCTGCAATCCCACCAGCAATGGAGGAGTGTTCGTCTTTCTCCACATCCTTGCCAGCATCTGCTGTCACCACAGTTTTTGGTCTTAGCCAATCTGACTGGTGTGAGGTGGAATCTCAGGGTTGTTTTGATTTGCATTTCCCTTATGACTAAAGATGTTGAACATTTCTTTAGGTGCTTCTCAAACTTTCGGCATTTCTCAGCTGTGAATTCTTTGTTTAGCTCTGAACCCCATTTTTAATAGGGTTATTTGTCTCCCTAAAGTCTAACTTCGTGAGTTCTTTGTATATTTTGGGTATAAGCCCTCTATCTGTTGTAGGATTGGTAAAGATCTTTTTCCAATCTGTTGGTTGCTGTTTTGTCCTAACAACAGTGTCCTTTGCCTTACAGAAGCTTTGCAGTTTTATGAGATCCCATTTGTGGATACTTGATCTTAGAGTATAAGCCATTGGTGTTTTGTGCAGAAAATTTTTTCCAGTACCCATGTGTTTGAGATTATTCCCAATGTTTTCTTCTATTAGTTTGAGTGTATCTGGTTTGATGTGGAGGTCCTTGATCCACTTGGACTTTAGCTTTGTACAGTGTGCTAAGAATGGATCAATCTGCATGCTTCTACATGCTGACCTTAGGTTGAACCAGCACCATTTGCTGAAAATGCTTTTTTCCATTGGATATTTTTGGATCCTTTGTCAAAAATCAAGTGACCATAGGTGTGTGGGTTCATTTCTGGGTCTTCAATTCTATTCCTTTGGTCTATCTGTCTGTCTCTGTACGAATACCCTACAGTTTATTTTTTTCTCTATTGCTCTGTAATACTGCTTCAGTTCAGGGATAGTGAATCACCTGGAAGTCCTTTTATTGTTGACGATAGTTTTAGCTAACCTGTTTTTTTTTATTCCAGATGAATTTGCAAATTGTTCTGTCTAACTCTATGAAGAATTGCGTTGAAATTTTGATGGGGATTGCATTGAATCTATAAATCGCTTTTGGTAAAATGGCCATTTTTACAAAATTAATCCTGCCAATCATTGGGCATGGGAGATATTTCCATCTTCTGAGATTTTCTTCAATTTCTTTCTTCAGAGGCTTGAAATTCTTATCATACAGATCTTTCACTTGCTTGGTTTAAGTCACACTGAGGTATTTTATATTATTTGGGACTATTGTAAAGGATGTTTTTTCCCTAATTTCTTTCTCAGCTCATTTCTATTTTGTGTAGAGGAAGGCTACTGATTTGAGTTAATTTTATACCCAGCCACTTTGCAGAAGGTGCTTATCAGCTTTAGTAGTTTTCTGGTGGAACTTTTGGGATCACATAAATATACAATCATATCGTCTGCAAATAGTGATATTTTGATTTCTTCCTTTCTAACCTGTATCCCTTTGATCTCCTTTTGTTGTCTGATTGCTCTGGGTAGGACTTTGAGAACTATATTGAATAAGAAGGCAGAGAGTAGGCAGCCTTGTCTAGTCCCTGATTTTAGTGGAATTGCTTCAAGTTTCTTTCCATTTAGTTTAATGTTAGCTACTGGTTTGCTGTATATGGCTTTTACTCTATTTAGGTATGGGCCCTAAATTCCTGTTCTTTCAAGAACTTTTATCATGAAGGGGTGTTGAATTTTGTCAAATGCTTTCTCACGATCTAATGAAATGATCATGTGGTTTTTATCTTTCAATTTGTTTATCTACTGGACTACATAGATAGTTTTCCATATATTAAACCATCCCTGCATCCCTGGAATGAAGCATACTTGATGTGTTTTGGATTTGGTTTGCAAGAATTTTATTGAGTATCTTTGCATCAATATTCATAAGGGAAATTGGTCTGAAGTTCTCTTTCTTTGTTGGGTCTTTGTTTGGTTTAGATATAAGAGTAATTGTGGCTTCATAGAAGGAATTTGGTAGTGCTTCATATGTTTCAATTTTGAGGAATGTTTTGGATAGTATTGTTATGAAGTCTTCTATGGAGGTCTGATAGAATTCTGCACTGAACCCATCTGAACCTAGGCTCTTTTGGTTGGGAGATTTTTAATGACTGCTTCTATTTCTTTAGGAGTTATGGGGTTGTTTAAATGGTTTATTTGTTCCTGATTTAACTTCAATACCTGATATCTCTCTAGGAAATTGTCCATTTCCTCCAGATTTTCAAATTTTGTTGAATATAGGATTTTGTACTAGGATCTGATTATTTTTTGAATTTTCTCTAACTCTGTTGTTATGTCTCCCTTTTCATTTCCGATTTTGTTAATTTGGACACACTCTCTGTGTCCTCTTCTTAGTCTGGCTAAATCTTGTTGATTTTCTCAAAGAACCAACTTTTGGTTCTCTTAATTCTTTGTATAGTCCATTTTGTTTTCGACTTGGTTGATTTCAGCTCTGAGTTTGACTATTTCCTGCCTTTTACTCCTCCTGGGTGTGTTTGGTTCTTTTTGTTCTAGAACTTTTATGTGTGCTGTCAAACTGCTGATATATGCTCTCTCCTGTTTCTTTTTGGAGGAACTGAGAGCTGTGAGGTTTCCTATTAGCACAGCCTTCATTGTGTCCCAAAAGTTTGCATATGTTGTACCTTCATTTTCATTAAATTCTAAGAAGTCTTTAATTTTTTTCTTTATTTCTTCCTTGACCAGGTAATCATTTAGTAGAGAATTGTTCAACATCCATATATATGTGGGCATTCATTCCTTACTGTTATTGAAGACCAGCTTTAGCCCATGATGGTCTGATAGGATACATGTTATTATTTCTATCTTTCTGTATCTGTTGAGGTTTCTTTTGTGATTTTGGAGAAAGTACCATGAGATGGTGAGAAGAAGGTATACCCTTTTGTTTTAGGATAGAATGTTCTATAAATACCTATTAAATCCATTTGGTTCATGACTTCTCTTAGTCTGTCTATGTCTCTGTTTAATTTCTGTTTCCATGATCTGTCCATTGATGAGAGTGCGGTGTTGAAATCTCCTACTATTATTGTGTGAGGTGCAATGTGTGCTTTGAGCTTTAGTAAGGTTTCTTTTATGTATGTAGTTGCCCTTGTATTTGGAGCATAGATATTTAGGATTGAGAGTTCATCTTGGTGGATTTTCCTTTGATGAACATGCAGTGTCCTTCCTTATCTTTTAGTTGAAAATCGATTTTATTCAATATTAGAATGGCTACTCCAACTTGCTTCTTCAGACCATTTGCTTGGAAAGTTGCTTTCCAGCCTTTTACTCTGAGTTAGTGTCTGTTGTTTCTTTGAGGTGTATTTCCTGTAGACAAAAAAATGTTGGGTTCTCCTTGCACATCCAGTTTGTTAATCTATGTCTTTTTATTCGGGAAATGACCCATTGATGTTGAGAGATATTAAGGAATAGTGATTGTTTCTTCCTATTTTATTTGTGTTTGGATGTGAGATTATGTTTGTGTGCTTGTCTTCTCTTTGTTTTGTTGCAAAACTATTAGTTTCTTGCTTTTTCTACGGTGTAGCTTGCCTCCTTGTATTGGGCTTTACCATTTATTATCTTTTGTAGGGCTGGATTTGTAGAAAGATATTGTGTAAATTTGGTTTTGTCATAGAATACCTTGGTTTCTCCATATATGTTAATTGAGCATTTTGCTGGATACAGTAACCTGGTCTGGCATTTGTGTTCTCTTAGGGTTTGTATGTCATCTGTCCAGGATCTTCTGGCTTTTATAGTCTCTGGTGAGGAATCTGGTGTAATTTGATAGGTCTGCCTTTATATGTTATTTGACTTTTTTCCCTTACTGCTTTTAGTATTCTTTCTTTGTTTTGTGCATTTGGTGTTTTGACTATTATGTGACGGGAGGAGTTTCTTTTCTGGACCAGTCTATTTGGAGTTCTGTAGCCTTCTTGTATGTTTATGGGCATCTCTTTCTTTAGGTTAGGGAAGTTTTCTTTTATGATTTTTTTTTTTGAGCTGAGGACCGAACCCAGGGCCTTGTGCTTGCCAGGCAAGCGCTCTACCACTGAGCTAAATCCCCAACCCTTCTTTGATTTTGTTGAAGATATTTACTGGTCCTTTGAGTTGGGAGTCTTCACTCTCTTCAATACCTTTTATCCTTATGTTTGATCTTCTCATTGTGTCCTTGATTTCCTGTATGTTTTGGGCCAGTATCTTTTTCTGTTTTACAATATCTTTGACAGTTGTGTTCATGATTTCTATGGAATCTTCTGCCCCTGTGGTTCTCTCTTCTGTCTCTTGCATTCTGTTAGTGATGCTTGTATCTACGGCTCCTTGTCTCTTCTTTTGGTTTTCTATATCTAGGGTTGTCTCCCTTTGTGCTTTCTTTATTACTTCTATTTCCGTTTTTAATTCCTTCACCAGTTTATTTGTGTTTTCCTGTAATTCTTTCAGGGATTTTTGCATTTCCTCTCTAAAGGCTTCTGCTTATTTGTGTTTTCCTGAATTTCTCTAAGGGAGTTCTTTATGTCTTTCTTGAAGTCCTCCATCATCATGATCAAATGTGATTTTAAATCTAGATCTTGCTTTTCTGGTGTGTTTGGATATTCAGTGTTTGCTTTGGTGGGAGAATTGGGCTCCGATGATTCCATGTAGTCTTGATTTCTGTTGCTTGAGTTCCTGTGCTTGCCTCTTGCCATCAGGTTGTCTCTGGTGTTACCTTGTTCTGCTATTTCTGAAAATGGGTAGACTGTCCTATAGGCCTGTGTGTTGGGAGTGCTGTAGTCCTGTTTTCCTGTTCTCTTTCAGCAAGTTATGTGAACAGAGTGTGTGCTTTCAGACGTGTAGTTGTTCCTATCTACTGGTCTTCAGGTTTTCCTGTGGGTGTGTGTCCTGAGTCCACCAGGCAGGTCACTTTGAGCAGGAAAGTTGATCTTACCTCTGGTCTCGAGCCTGGGGTCGCTTCTCTGAGCCAGGTTTCAGTTCTCTTTGAGGGCAGCAACCAGAAGGGCCTCCCCCGCCTTTGCTCGGGACCCTGTGCACAGGGGACCCAGATGGTGTTAGGCGTTTTCCTCTAGAGTCAGAAGTATGGGCAGAGAGTTGTCTCCTCTGGCTTCCTAGGCATGTTTGCCCCTCTGAAGGTCTAGCTCTCCCTCCCACGGGATTTGAGTGCAGGGAGTTGTTTGACCAGGTCCCTTCAGATCCAGGTGGTGTCTGGACCGCAGCGTTGAGTGCCCCTATCTTCCTGTTCCCAGAAGCCCTATACAGTTTCCTCTTGGGCCAGGGATGTGGGCAGGGGTGGGCAGTATTGGAGGTCTCTCCTGCCCTGCAGTCTCAGATGTGCCCACCTGTCAGGGCAATGAGTTCTCTTTCCCACGTGGTTCTGGAGCAGGGAACTGTGGGCCAGGATCAGCGAGGTTCCAAATTTATTCTTCTTTAATTTTAAAACTTATTTATTTATTTACTTATTCTTCTTTCATACGATATATACTTGCAGCAGTTTTCCCTCTTTTCACCTTTTTCATTCTGCCCCCACTTACCCTTTTCCCCAAAGCCATTGCTTCTCTGTTTCCTTTCAGAAAAGATTCTACTTCCCAGAAATATCAACTGAACAGGACATAACAAGATGCAATAAATCCTCATATGAAGGCTGGGCAAGGCAACTCAATAGTAGGTAAAGCGTCCTGAGATCAGGCAAAAGATTCTGAGAAATGCCCACTCCCACTATTAGGAGCCCTCACAACAACCCCAAGCTGAACATCCACAACCTATAGACAGAAGATATAGTTCATACCATGCAGTCTCTGTGATTGACAATTCGGTTTCTTTGAGCCTCAATGAGACTTGCTTATTTGATTCTGTATGATGTGTTGTTTTTTTTTCCTGTTGTTTGCTTGTTTGTTTGTTTATTTATTTTTACACTCCAGATTTTATATTCCTCCCAGGCACCCCCAGAGAGTTCCACATCCAATACCTCCTCCATGCCCCCTCCTCCTCCACAAGGATGTTCCCACCCCACCCACTCCATCAGACCTCTAAACTTCCGGGGTCCTCCAGTCGCCTGAGGGTTAGGTGTATCTTCTCTGACTGAACCCAGACCCAAGAGTCTTCCACTGTATGTGTGATACAGTCCTCATCTCAGCTGGTGTATGCTGCCTGGTTGGTGATCCAGTGTCTAAGAGATCTCAGGGGTCCAGGTTAATTGAGACTGCTGATTGTCTTACAGGGTTGCCTTCCTCCTTAGCTTCCTCTACATTTTCCCTAATTCAACTACAGTGGTCAGTAGCTTCTGTTGGTTGGTTGGGTACACATATTTGCCTCTGATTCTTTTGGCTGCTTGATGGGTCTTTTGAAGAGCAGTAATGGTAGGTCCCTTTCTGGGAGCCCCATAGCTTCAGGTGTCAGGTCTTGGGCCCTCCCTTTGAGCTGGATCCCAATGGAAAAGGGCCTGAGGAAAAGAAGATCCAGCAACAGATCCAGAAGATCTGTTTTCTTCTGATACCTCTAACCCTCTTGATCCTTTGAGCCTTCCTCCTTCTCTTTGGAGGAATCCCTGACCTCCACTCAATATTTGCCTTGGGTCTCTGCATCTGCTCCCAACAGCATCCAACCTCTCTGATGAGGATCAGGCTAGGCACCAATCTATGAGAATAGGAGAATATCATTATGAATCATTGTTTTTTGTTATTTGGAGTGTGGGAGAGAGGAACTACTCTTCTGACAAGAGTTTGCTATACTCACATAGTACTCAGACATACACCTGGGCAAAATACTCCAACACATATTTAAAAAGCTAAAAAAATATTAAATCACCCTTTCCCTAATTATTTATGCCATGACTTCATTTTAAAAATATAATTTTCTCTTTCATTAACTGGTACCATATTTAAAGTATAAATGAAGCCATGTTATAGTATTTATAACCTAATGAATGTACCGTAAGAAATCTCTAATAACCCTGTGTTCTTACCCTATATGATCCTTCTATGCTGTTCATTGGGATTGTATTTTATTACAATGCAAAATCTTATTAAATCAGTGGTGCATGTAAAAAAGGAAGAATGTACAGTAAACATCCCACGAAGAATCTCATCAGAAGGAATTTCATATCATAAGCTCTGATACCATTCATACTGAGAGACTCATGCCAGAAAGAACCCACCACTATTCTCAGTCATCACCAAGGAGGATTTCCTTTTCCATGCCCTTCAGTAGGTAGAGGGGCATCAAACGTTCACAGACCAGCTTGATAACTTCTCAGATTACCTTAGTCTGAGAAGCTGACTGCCAAAGATTTTTCTTTAAAAATATTATATCATTGTTTATAATATGATGATATGATATTACATCATTATATTTTTGCTTTTATCTCATTAAGTGTTCAAAATGTGTGTATGTGGGTTGGGGATTTAGCTCAGTGGTAGAGCGCTTGCCTAGGAAGCGCAAGGCCCTGGGTTCGGTCCCCAGCTCCGAAAAAAAAAGAACCAAAAAAATGTGTGTATGTGTGTGTTTTGTGGGTTTATGCGTATTTTTGCAGAACTATTTGAATGTAGCAATTCCATAAGCCTTGTGTGTGTGACCCTGAATATCTTCTCGTTTTATCACAACTTGCTTATGCAAGCACAGAGGGGCTTGCTGAGAAAGCATTATGGATTCAAATGAGAGAAACCCTCAGAACAGAACTGACACATATATGAATATAATGGGGTAACTTGCAAGAGTCCTGGGATTAGATGGGGGTCCAAACCCAAAGGCTGTGCTACTGTGCGGACGGCTGCAGGGCCTATCTGTGTTTCTCACACATTATAATTCCAATACACCTCCTGATGATGTAGATACTTGCTTCAGATGAATAAAATATTTCTTTTCCAGGCTTACTTTACAGCACAGCTCAAGATAACCATCACTAAAGAACATCAAAAACCATTACATCATAGGTAATACAACTTCATTTATTTATTTATTTTGTACTTACTAGTCTTGACCAGTACCAGCAAGCATGGATTTTGATATGATATATACATAGCTTTGAGAAATACACACTGCCCACCATGTATGAGCAATAAATATTTATTGAAACATTATGAGATTACTCTTGTCATTCCACAAATTTTCAGGATATGCTATACATAATGACTGTCTACTGAAGCTACACAATTTTTTTAAAAAAGCCTTATACTTAACAAAACATTTATATCTAGTCTTTCTCTGTTTCCCTAATTGACATGTCTTGCAGTTAAGGAATATATACTATGTTCTAAATGTTATATTAAATTAATTTCTTTTATATGCACTTACTTAATATGAAAGTTGCAAATGACAGAAAAAAGTTCCCCTGACAATTTGTTTAACTATCAATCTCTAAATATTCTGTGACTTGGAATGGTTTATCCTGGAATTTTGTGATAATATCTGTGTAAGGAGAGAAATCCAATACCATCAGCTCCCAGGAGCTGAAGCTAACCGTGAGTGCTGTGAAGCAGAGGTCTCAAAAGGAAGCTGTGCTTTCCACTCGACTTCTGCAAGGTTGAGCAACTGAACAGAACTGAACAAATTGTGGAAAGGTTGGAATGTTCCAAACCTAGAACCAAGTATCTTCCACCATGCTTACTTCCCTACTAGCACTTGATATCCTTCTCTGTGTATGAGGTAACATATTTGTGTTCATTAGGAAAACACGTTGGGCCATACTAACACAACCAAGCCTATGTTGCCAGGCATGAGCTATTCATATTTGGCTTCACATTAAACTACTGTCTATCCCCTTTAAAGTGACAGAGAAGTTTTGTGTGGATGGTTGTGTGACACTGTAACCTCCCTAGTATTACTCTGAGGAATAAACTCTTAAATGTTTGTAGTCTTTACCCACTCATTTCTACAATCTCACATCATACTAATTCCACTCTATAACTTTTTATCAAAGTTGTGCCCTGCATCCTACAGAACAAATATTGCTGACAGAAAAGAACACTTTCTCTGCATTTTCAGAGGTCAGTCATTACAAGAAATTAGTTCTATTATTATCATTTACTGCAAGAAAACCTCCTCAGTAAGTAATCACATAAAGAGAAACAAGATAACCCAGAAGGTTAGAGGAAATACTAGAAGTACATGGGCCACTATGATGTGTCCGACCATGGTGGTTATTAGGATTTGTAGGTCAAGAGTTCCGCTACAAACTCAAGTCCTAAAACACTTTATATGGGTCTCATTCCACTGGTGCAATAAAATAGTCTGATTAAAATCAGGTTAAGAGAGGAAAGGGCTTGTTTCAGGCTGGAAGGCAATGTCTATCACTGAGGGAAGGGTAGGAACTTAGTAGCTTGAAATAAAAACCTTGGGTGAATCGTGACTTACTTAGCTGTCTTTTTTACATATTCCTTGGCTTTCCCAGGGAATGGTGCCATACACAGTGAACTGGGCAATTCTATATCACTTAAAAACCAAGACGGTACAGAGACACAGACACACACACACACACACACACACACACACACACACACACACACAAACACACCTTACAAGCCAACCTGATCCAGACAAACCATCAATTAAGAATGTTTTCTCAGATCACTTTAGGCTTCGTCAAATTGACAGTTAAAGTGTAATATGACAGATAAGTTTATCACGACAAAATAAATATACAGTCACACTTGCTACATTGCTCACACACAACACTGGAGACCATACACACACACTATTTTTTTGATGCTCAAATGGTAGAATAAAAATTGATTTCAATGTTCTATTTTCCTTACCACCACTGAAGCATAACTAATAGGTAGAATTGACATATTCCTCAGACATCAGTATAATATTTTGATACGCATACAAATTGTGAACTGATGAAATTCACACTGAAAGAAAATTGTAGTCTGGCTGCAATGCCGGGGCAAGAGAAATAGATTCTACTTGAGATTTCATTTTATGAAATAATAGCACTGTATAAGGTTCTGGAGGCAATCCTTAAATCTTCCAGGGAGAACCCAGGAGACCTCCAAGGGAAACTCATATGAAAAACACTCAAGAGTTCCACACATTTTTTTTTTTTTGCATTATGAGCTTGTGGATAACGAAGCCTCATGGCAGATGTATAAATATCATTACAAATTATAAATGTATTAATTAAGTATGAGGCAAATATAGTTTGGATATTTTTAGTATCTCTGATTTCTTGGCAAGTTTAGATTCACTTTTTATGAAAAACTATTTTTATGTAGCAGAATAGTCCTCAGTAGGTGCATTGTCTTTGGTTAGATTGATATGGTGCTTCATTAAAGTGATCTTAATATAGATCCAAACATAGAAAACATTACATAAAATAATTCACTGTTTTAATCATTCAATCAATTACACAGTTTTAATCAAGGCTCTTGGTGAAGCAATCCCTGTAATATGAGTGAAACACGCTTGCATGCACAGCAGGGGCTTGCTTCCACATTTACTAACTGGGAACCTGCCTGACACCCTGAAAGGATCTAAGAGGGAGCTTTTGAGTGGGGCAGTCAATTGGCTTGGGTAAGGAGCAGTTGCAGACAGAGCAGATGTGGGCAGAGGGTGTAAAGGCACTCTCCACTATAACAACAAAAAAACCAAGTCTGCTTCTGCTTCTCACTTGGTTCTTGGAATCTTCTCACTTAGTAGATTCTGAGTCATTGATTTTGTAGTTGCCCACCCTCTATCCACAATGATCTTCTCAGGGGCTGGGGGAATAAGGAGGTGGTGGCAAAGCTAGGATGACAAATGCCCATGACTCCCGTGTTCATTGAGTGTCCCATACTGTGTACATTTAAGGCAGACTGTGAGGGGTCATTGTGCTAGTCCTCAGGCTCTAATCAGTTTATATTATGTAAGAAGTCATCCTGGGGGGAAGATGTAAACAGTATCTTTTCTCTACTTAGATTCTTCCAGTGATGAACCAAAGAACTCATGATTCCACCAAAGTTGACCTCTTGAGGAATCAATGCTTTTATTTTGCTTACGCAGAGTATGGGGGACAGGTTACTGACTAGAACTTCAGAGAACAAAGCCACCTGACAGGAAAGTCTGCCAGCATGAGTACTGACTTCCTTATAGCCTCATAGATGGATCTTCTCTAGAATCTTCTGATACATGTTGTCATGTACAATTAGGGCAAAATTCATACAAACACCTGGAAGGAGCTGCTGGGATCTCAGGTGAAGCTATGATAAGAATACCCAATCCCTCCTGTGAGAGATGTCAACAGCCAGCACCCCATTCCTGATGGGGTCTTAAAGTTGGCACAACCAATTGGTAGAAGGTGGCAGGTATTTTGTTCAAAGAACATGTAGTACAACACCTGAAAACCTAGGCTTTTGTTTACCCCGAAGTATAAATACAACAAATTTTAAGAACATAAAATTAATGGCAACAGATTATATTTATTCCCATTTTACAGAATATATTTATTCCTTTTTTAGTGTAATATTATCTCAGCTATTTTATTGGTAACCATGCCATTTATATTATGTGAAACTTAATAGATCTACCGTTTTTTAAAAATATTAAATTTTAAATTATAAAAATAACATGGATATAAAACAAAAGTCAAAGGAAACCTCGTAAGTAATTTTATTTCAGTTTAATGTACAAAGAGTGATTAAATGTAGGGCATAATCTATTCTTTGTTTCCTATTGAATGCCAGTCATCTAAATCCCACATCTTTAATATAGTTGTACACAGAACATCTGTTTATATAAATCTCTTTTGACCAAAAATAAGAGTTTTGTATTAATATCTGTAATTAAGCTTGGCATAGGCTTGAAACAAGTTTGTCTTGGAATCTGAGGAAGCAAAACACAAGAAAGGGTGATTGCTGCATTGATGGCACTGAGGAAAGAAAACTTAGAACAGTGTATAAATCAGAGGATCAATGGTAGAAGGCAATGAGCAGTGGCTGCCATGAGTGGTAAGTTCTCAGATTTGAAATTAAAATGGGGGAATTTCATCCTGCCGGTCTTCTCAGGGAAGCATGGTTTTATGCAAAATACACAACAAAGAAGATGAGTATAAAACAGATTCTTTATTCTGTATTTGATAAACCATCACATTAGCAATGAGGTAGCTTCACGGCAGTCTGGACAAATGTGATTGTAACATTGATTTTTTTATTACATGTGCTTAATTATTGTGTGTAGTATGTGTATGGATGTTGATGAACCACAGATCATATGAGGTCAGAGTACAATATTTCATGGTCAAGTCTCTCCTTCCATCATGTGGATTCTGTAGAAAGAATTTAGGTAGTTGGGGCAGAAAGTACTTTCTTTACATGGTTACACTATTTTTCTTAGTGGAGATGTAGGTACTTTTGAACTTTAACCATTTAGGCAATATTTCTTATTTAGGTCTTACCCCCCACTATGAAGATGCTGAGTGTAAACCAGGAAAAGTTATACTCAGCCCTGTCATACTAATTGAATCTATTTCTACAGCTCGCATTAGAAGTGCTTAGCAAATACTTAAATATTCATAGGAAATCAACAAATCATCGGCCTGCTCATCACTCAATGAATGGGCTTAAGTTGTCATGGCCACATGTTGGTAGCTATGAGTAGTTGGTACTTTGTTTCTAACTACTGACACACTTTATACTTTCCTATGTTAAGAAGAGGAAGACTGGAAATTTTCAGTGAATGTTGAAATAATTTTCTTCAAGTCATAGCAATAGTAAGTGATAGTAGTCAGTCATTCCATTCTACAATCCTAATGTTAAAACACAGAACACAAGATGATTTGAGTCTCATTTAAAAAAACAAGCTCACATACACAAGTGCAAGAAATGAGAGATGTAGCAAGAAGAACAGACATGTCACAGAGAAGTTGGAAAAGAAATTTCAGATATAATAGGACAAAGATTGTAGAGATAAATAGACTGTAGTATGCAGTGACTACAGCTACAAGGGAAAAGAAGAGGCAAAATATTGCACAAAAATATTTGATACTAGAAAGTGGACAGTAACACTAAGGAAGGATCTAGATATGTGGTAGCATGCAAAGTAGTTTTATGTACAGGAAAATATGGCTGCCATTTCAGGGAAGATATAAGACCAAGAGTCTTTTATTTTCAAGGCCAGAAGGCAGTGTGAACAATAAGAAAATATTTAATAAAGTGCAGAAACAAAAACAATTTGCAATAAAAAATAATGCAGCAACTTTAATAGCATGTACATCAGTCCATTAGCCTTGATAAGTTGGGAGGAAAAGGGAGAGCAGGAGACAGGATAGGCATAAAGAAACAAAAATCACAAAAAATTATCTCTGACTGAGGTAAGAAAAGAAAACTTGTGAGATAAGACATTTCTAAAGAGGTACAACACAATAGAAACACTGTGAAGAACACTAATGACAGTAGTTAAAAATCAGACTTAACTGTGGAGGACAAACTGAAGACCCTCCACAAAATATAAAAACAAAGGAGTTTCATCAAGAAAATAAAGTTTGAAAAGCCAAGCCTGAAAAGAAAATATAGCAGTTAGGTAACGTCTAAAGGAACGAAGAGCAACAACAAAGAACAGACTGTAGAAAATAATTTTAGGAGATACAGAAACACTTGTGTAAGTCACAAGTATTCGTGTGGCAGAGAAAGTGCTCAAAGTATGACACTAATGAGCAAAGTGAGGTATTATTGTTGCTATTACTAATGAGTGTCATGGAAGAAAAAATTGGGATACTAAATACACAAAGTCCATTAAAATGAAGAATGAATTTTGCATAGGTTATGTTACTCTTATTTTGTAAGAGTAAAGCCCAGAGGTCAGTGAAGAATAGAAACCTTTACACAGGGGTTGTCCTTGTACAGAATTTTACCTTAAACCAATTTGATTGTTGTCATGTGGATGGAGACTAGAACACTTTCTCAAATGAACAATTGCTCATAAATGGGAAACAATAATAGGAATAATATCTATGAAAATGTCAAAACATGTCAAATACCTGTATCACCTTTTATAAAATGTGTAGGACCTTTAGAATTAATAACCAAGAACTTGGATTTTAAAAATATTTTATTATTATTTAATTTTTATTTATTACATAAATGTGAGTATACACATGTCACAACATACATGTGGAAGGCAGAAGAAAATTTGCAGGAGTCAGATCTCTCCTTCATCATGAGACACCTGGGTATCAAACTCACATATTCAGGCAGTGAACTGCTGACCTATCCAACTGGACACAGAGCCTACATTATTTTAACATGTCATAAGAAGTAATTGTGTCTCCACATATTCTAAACCTAATGAGGACTTGAAGTGTATATATATATATATATATATATATATATATATATATATATAGTCATGAGTAGGGAAACATAAGGATAGTATCAGAGATCTTTAATGGGAGACAATAAAGACTTCATCTCTCTCTTTGGATTACTCTGGACAATTATGTATAGCCATCAAGAAATTTCTTACGAAAGTGAAGTCAAAAAGACATGTTTACAGTGGGCTTTCTAATTTTCTGAAAAATAAAAAAATACATTTTTTATTTTAATAAAATAGTCTCTGATATTCTGTTGTGGCACAAAAATCTTGTGGAGATAAATATTATCATATTTGTAGAAAAATAGTATCCTATATAACATTTAAATAACAATGAATTTGAAGATTAAGAAACTAGAAATTATTTTCCATATGTAAAGAATTTGATAGGAATTGGAAGACAGAATTGAATGCATGACAACCAAGGGGTGGGTCAAGAAATCATCAATATTATCATTAAAGTATACATCTTTGATAATGGACATGGGCAGCAAAGTCCTTCATTTCAAAAGAAGTTGATTAATGCATATATATATATATATATATATATATATATATATTCAAGTTATGAGACAATATGAAGAATAAAGCCAGATATTGAATACTAATACTTAAAGTACTTGCATAGATTTGTAGTTAAATGTACTTAATTAAAAATCCGGAAAATGTACATATGTGACCCCCAAATTTCCAAAAGAGAACTACTAAGCCTGATAAACAACTTCAGCAAAGTGGCTGGGCATAAAATTAACAAAAACAAATCAGCTTTCCTCTACTCAAAGAATAAACAGGATGAGAAAGAAATTAGCGAAATTAAACACTTCACAATTGTCAAAAATAATATACCTCTGTATGACTCTAACCAAGCATGTACAAAATCTGTATGACAAAAAATTCAAGTCTCTGATGAAAAAAATTGAAGAAGATCTCAGAAAATGTAAAGATCTCCCATATTCATGGATTGGCAAGACCAATATTGTAAAAATGGCCATCTTGTCAAGGGGAATCTGCAGGTTCAATGCAATGCCTATCAAAATTCCAACCAATTCTTCATAGAGTTGGAAAGAGAAATTTTCAAATTCAATTGTAATAACAAAAAGTTCAGGATAGCAAAAACTATCCTCCACAATAAAAGAACTTCTCTGGGGATCACCATCCCTGACCTCAAGGTATATTACAGAGCAATATTGATTAAACCTGTATGGTATTGATACAAAGACAGGCAGATAGACCAATGAGATAGAATTGAAGACCCAGAAATAAACCCACACATCCATGGTCACTTGATCTTTGACAAAGGAGCTAAAACCATCCAGTGGGAAAAAAGATAGCATTTTCAACAAATGGTACTGGTTCAACTTGTGGTCAACATGTAGAAAAATGCAAATCGATCCATTCTTATTGCCCTGTACAAAGCTCAAGTTCAGGTGGATCAAAGACCTCCACATAAAATCATATACACTCAAACTAATAGAAGAATATTGGGGAAGAGCCTCAAACACATGAACACTGGGGGAAAAGTCCTGAAGAGAACACCAGTGGCTTATGCTCTAAGATAAAGAATCAACAAATGGGATTCATAAAATTGCAAAGCTTCTGTGGGGCAAATGATACTGTCAATTAGGCCAAAATGGCAACCAACAGATTGGGAAAAGATCTTTACCAATGCTACATCTGATAGAGTGATAATATCCAATATATACAAACAACTCAAGAAGTTAGTCTCCAAAGAATCAAATAACCATACTAAAAATGGGGTACAGAGCTAAACAAAGAATTCACAGCTAAGGAATATCGAATGGCTTCAAATACCTAAAGATGTTTAACAACTTTAGTCATGAATGAAATGAAAATCAAAACAACCTCACACCACTCAAAATGTCTAAGATCAAAAACTCAGGTGACAAAAGATGCTGGCAAGGATGTGGAGAAAGAGGAATATTCCTCCATTGTTGGTAGGATTGCAAGCTGGTACAACCACTCTGGAAATCAGTCTGGTACTTCCTCAGAAAACTGGAGTACCACCTGAGGAACCAGCTATACCACTCCTGGGCCTATACCCAAAACATGCTCCAATATATAACAAGGACACATTCTCTACTATGTTCATAGCAGCCTTATTTATAATAGCCAGAAGCTGGAAAGAATCCAGATTTCCTTCAACAGAGGAATGGATACAGAAAATGAGGTACATCTACACAATGGAGCAGACTCAGCTATTAAAAACAATGACTTCATGAAATTCGTTGGCAAATGGAAGGAACTAGAAAATATCATTCTGAGTGAGGCAGCCCAATCACAAAAACAACAAACACACAAGGAATGCACTCACTGATAAGTGGATATTAGCCCAAAAGCTCAGATTACTCAAGATACAATCTACAGACCACAGGAAACTCAAGAAGGTGGACAATCAACGTGCATATGCTTCAGTTCCTCATAGAAGGTGGAACAAAAATGTTCATAGGAGGAGATGTGGAGACAAAGTTTGGAGCAGAGACTGAAGGAATGGCCATTCAGGACCTGCCTCATATATACATGGGATCCAGCACATATGTGTGTGTGTGTGTGTGTGTGTGTGTGTGTGTGTGTGTGTGTTTATATGTATGTATGCATGTATGTATGCATGTTACAGCCACCAAAACCAGACAATATTGTTGATGCCAAGAAGTGCATGCTGATAGGAGCTTGATCTAGCTGTCTCCTTAGACATTCTGTCAGAGCATGTCAAATACAGAGGCAAATGCTATCAGTAAACCATTGATCTGAGAATGAGGTATCCATTGGAGGAGAAAGGATTGAAGGAGCTGAAGGGTCTTGCAACTCTACAAGAAAAACAATACCAACCAACCACAGCTCCCAGAAACTAAACCACCATCCAAAGAGTACACATGGATTGATTGACCCATGGCTCCAGCTCCACATGTAGCAGAGGATGGCATTGTTGGGCACCAAAGGGAGAAGAAGTCCTTGGTCCTACCAAGGATGGACCCATGAGCCCAGTGTAGAGGAAGGTCAGGGCGGGGAGATGGGAAGGGGTGGTGGTTGGGTGGGGGAACATCCTCATAGAAGAAGGGGGTGATGAGATAAAGAATTTATGGAGGGGGAAACCAGGAAAGGGGATAACATTTGAAATGTAAATAAAAAATATCCAATTAATAAAAAAGAACAAATGAATAAAATTGCCCTCCCCACCAATAACAAACAAACAAAATAAAAAACAAAACAAAAAACAAAAACCCAAATTTTCAGAAAACTGTGCATTCATCTGAGAATTCAATCAACTCCTGTTTTGGATGGAAATGGGAATATGTGGGTAAAAGTTCACCTTTTTTGTGAACAATTTCTATGCTACATGACCCAGGTAGTCTTGAAATCTGTGATTATATTTCGATTTAAATAAATAGACAAATAAATCAGCATTTGAAAAGACAGTGTCAGAATAAATGGCATCTCTCCTATGCAAGCAGCAGAGGAGAAGCACATGGATTTGCAGAAGTGGTGTCACAGTGGGAAAGAATTCTGACCCAAAGACTGTGTGGAAAATAATTGTTTTTGGGCTAAACCAGAGAGCATTAAATTAAACTATAAGAGAAAATAAGTCCTTGACTAAATTCAGGTTAAAAGGTCATTACCTTAGTGAGCTGTAGGACCTGAGGAGATTATTGAAATTATGCAGAATCTGAATCTGAAAGTTAGCCTGTCCAAAGACAGGCCCGGTAAGAGGGAGGAGCTGAGACTTATAGGAGAAAGTGACTGGGGAGATGGAATGTGAATATCTGCAGGGAGCACATATATAATCCAGCATTCAGGGGGTAGATAGAGTTAGCAGGATGAGGATTTCAATGAAACCAAACAACAAATACTCAGCATCAATTTTGCTGGCTTGCTTTCACTCATTTCTGGCTTGCATATCTCTGAGAGCGATCATGGTACTCACTTAGAAGACATCTTGCTTTGTTGTTTATCTTTTTCTTCCACACCAGCAGAGCAAAGGGAAGGCTGTCTGAGAGTTAACTTTTCAGGTGCTTCACAGATGACTTTGTTTTCCTGTCTGTTGGTCTTTTGTGTAATCACAAGTTACTACTAGGTGATTTTTATTATCCGGTTGTCTGATAATAACAAGCAATAAAAAGTAAGTTTCTAAAACTTGTTAGGTTTCAACTTGAGAGATAACAATTCTTGTAAAAATAAATGAAAGGAGGATGATATTTTTAAAACCATGAAAAATATGTATTTTGACAATGACAGGTTTTGATGATTTGATTCAACTTTCTCAACAAACAAGTGTTAATTTTCAAAGAATGACAGTTCAAAATACTTCAAGTAGCTTTTTAGGATTTCCCTATTATCTTCTTTGAAGGTATAGAATGATTTTTTCCTTAGAAAGTATGAACAGTAAGTTATATTTGCACCCAGAAAAGAACTGACAATGGACAAAGGTACAATCCTAGCTTAGTCTAGCTTAGTATTTGCGAGTAACTAAATGGTTAAGTGAACTATAATTAAATGAGTTAGGCACATTACTGACAGTAGGATGGGTGGCTCAAAGTCAATTGCATTAACAAAATCCTGCTCTATCATGGATGATGCATCTTGAAAGTTGCATCACTGGAGGAGTACACAACATCCAGGCAGCTTTGATAGAAGTAATCTTCTCTTGTAAATGAAGCAATGGATTCACATGTTGAAAGATACCAAACTTTTGCAATAAACCCATAGAATAGAGACAAATGTATTGCTAGCAGCAGTCAAATAGTATAAGAGGTCAATTCCAAAGTAATGTTATGTATGAACGAAGGAATGTGGGAAATGGGTTCAGGAAGCCAGAATATATTCAGATAAGCTTGCCCTACTCCTGAGTGTAGCAGTACATTCTTGCGCATGTTCAGTGCATGTTTGTGATTTAGAAAGAAAGAATAGGCACAGTATTGGGTGTATTCAGCTGTAAGACACCAGGCACATGTGAAATATAAAAGTAATGGACAGAAAAGTCTCTGAGCATTCATAGCTTTATACTAGGATGCTGTAGTTGCAACTAAAGAAAAGGAACTTTGACAGTACATCAACACAGGTGTCAGCTTCCAAAGGTCCCTGCCTTGTTTGGCTACTAGCATTCTGCTCAGTAATTTTTAGTATTTATATTATTTTGGAAGAGGTATCTTGTGAACTCTAAGTTTCAGGACTTCCCTGAGCCTTGTGATAAAGTTTTATGTATGATCTGTGTCTCATGCACCTTCTTTCTGTAGGGAATGTGAATTCTTAGGAAACAACACATTAGCATCTAAAGATTTGAATTTAGATTGTGTGTGTGTGTATGTGTGTGTGTGTGTGTGTGTGTGTGTGTGTGTGTGTGTGTGCTGTTTATTTGAATCTCAGAGCCTTTCCCATTCTTCCATGTGTCTCTGATGATCTCAAATAGTAACAGAAAAAAAAGTCCCAAAGAATCTTGATTTATACAACCTGTAAATCTGCTTATCGAACCTTCAATATGTACTTCATATCAGTACATTATTGTAAGTGATGCTATTAAGTACCAACAAAGAGGTCAAAATGATAAACTCAGTGTCACTTGTCATTTTCTTTTCTGACTTTCTACACTTTTCTTATTCATCTAATTACCAGATTTCAGACCTACATTGTAGAATCAGCTACAGAATTCTGGCTTCCCTCACTAGAAATGTCTTTTTGATAATGAAGGTTCCTTCGCCTTGCATTCTTTGCCGGCATGCTCCTGGCCCATATTTCATTCATTATCAAATCCTGAAAAACCAACTCAAATATGTTGTTTTGCCTATTGCCAGAGGCCTTTCATTCTTAAAGAAATTCAAACTTTAAGTTACTTGAGTTGCAATCATGCTTTGGATTCAGGGCAGAAGCAAGTTGTTTGTTTATAATTCTAGAAGTTTACAAACTATTGTCCCCAGGCATCCATACTCTGGGCCCCATCTCTTCTCTCATTTCTTAGAACTTCACCTGTTAGCATTTTATGGTCATCTCTCAAATGTCAAATTATATTTGAAATAATTTGTTTGTTAAACTCATACTTGCAGAATATTTTCCAATACTATATTTTCATAGGGTCCTTGATAAAAGCAAACATTATCATTTATTTCTCAATTACATGTAACAAGATCCCATCACTACAACTCAGAAAAAAACCAACAAAGTATCTCATATTCGTGAATCATCTAATAGTTTTACTAATTATTTTAGCTCAAATATCAATGCTTCTTTGAGTTACTACTGTGACTTGAGCATTGTGCCTCAATGCTTAGTTTAGATTGAAAAAATAGCTATTATGTATGCACTTGTTACAAAAAAACATACTTCAAGGGCCACTTGCTAGTCATTGATTTGTCATTGCAGAATTGATCCCTCAAGATCTGGTTTTTAAAGAGTGGGTTACAGGCCAAGCTCAAACATTTGAAAATATAAACTCCATCCCGAAACCTTTTGTTTAGATTCTGTTACCTTCAGATTTCCTCCAACTCCTTCACAGAAGACATTACCAAATCTCTTCATCCTATAAATTACAGGTGTTGATGAAGCATATCCACATTTAATTGAACTGTTGACCCACGTGATAATTTCACTTACTTTTCTTTTAATGGCATTTATGTTTTCAGATTATTTAGTGCCTTTGATTATTTAGAAGAACCTCTTGTGGTTTATCAAGTCAAATGACATGATTAATGTTGTACATTATCCCTTCTTTAATGTGATTTTACAAGTGGGAAGAAACATCTGGTTTTAATCACTAAATTACTTAGAGCAGCAGTGGTGAAGGGGAAGCAGCTGAGACAAGTGCTGTGTGTAGGATGTCTTTTGTGATTACAGAAATCTACTGGCTATGAAATTTTTACCTTTTAGCCAGTTTGTCAAAATTAACAAAGGTAGAATAAGTATTGTCAAACATGGTTAAAGGAATCAGGAGCTCTTGTGTCTGTAATTTTATTTTATTTTAATTACTTTTGACACACACCCTTCAATTTTACTAGGAAAGAACTTTCCTTTAATTTTTTTGGGAAAAGAAATCTATCCTCCCATTTGGCTAAAATATCGGATCTTCAGCACCTACCCCACGCCACCCTTGTGACATCGTAGGTGCAGTGTTGAGGGTTGCAATGCTTGTCTTGTATTTTACACAGCAGTCTATGTGCCCATTGATAGAAATATTCTAGACTCTGTGCAAGTCCTCAGTAGAGAGGCCCTAAAGAAGACAGCACGTTGTTGCAACAGGTCACAGTAAATTTCTCAGGGTTGGATGTCTTTCTGATCGCTGTTTGTCAGATATTAAGTCATAAGCAAATTATTCAGGATTCTAGGCCTTGAAAAAAAATCAGCAAAATTATAAATACTTTACTTGATTGTTGTTTTGATGAGTAATGATAAATTCATTTGACACATTTAGCACCATGCCAAATAAACATTAATAGATTTAGAATCATTAACTATTAGATTTATTGGAGCTAAATAGTCTTTCTTTTATAGCAAATGAAGTTGCATTTAGACGGTTAATAAAAGGCTAGAGTGGTGGTTCCACATATACCTTCAACCTGGGTTCATTTCCCAGCACCAACTTTGATGTTCTATGACAAAACTTACGAATACTAAAGCCCATGACTCGCTAAAGTACAGTTACTACTGAAGTCCAACTTGCTGAACCAATGACTTTTACTGGGATAATTTGCAGAAATACGAATAAACGGTAACGTACAGGAACAGAATTGACTCGAAGAATGTTATATCATCAAACCTAACCAATCATGGGTGATGACTCACACAGACTAAGAACCTGGCACATACTGCCCAGTCTACAGGCAGCTCAAAAGGTTGCAGAGCATCCTTTTTTTTTTTTTCCTTTTTTTTTTTTTTATTAACTTGAGTATTTCTTATGTACATTTGGCAAACATCCCTTCCTCCTCCCCCCTTCCTTATGGGTGTTCCCTCCCACCCCTCCCCCATTGCCGCCCTCCCCCGACAGTCTAGTTCACTGGGGTTCAGTCTTAGCAGGACCCAGGGCTTCTCCTTCCACTGGTGCTCTTACTAGGATATTCATTGCTACCTATGAGGTCAGAGTCCAGGGTCAGTCCATGTATAGTCTTTAGGTAGTGGCTTAGTCCCTGGAAGCTCTGGTTGCTTGGCATTGTTGTACATATGGAGTCTCAAGCCCCTTCAAGCTCTTCCAGTTCATTCTCTGATTCCTTCATCGGGGGTCCCGTTCTCAGTTCAGTGGTTTGCTGCTGGCATTCGCCTCTGTATTTGCTGTATTCTGGCTGTGTCTCTCAGGTTCGATCTACATCCGGCTCCTGTCGGTCTGCACTTCTTTGCTTCATCCATCTTGTCTAATTGGGTGGCTCTATATGTATGGGCCACATGTGGGGCAGGCTCTGAATGGGTGTTCCTTCAGTCGCAGAGCATCCTTTTTAAGTGCTTCAGTTACTCTCCACCTATTGCTGTTAGCTGGTCTGGTCTCAGTGTCTTCCCCCTCCTTCCCCCGCAGCTTTTCAGCTTTTCAGTTGTCCTTGTCTGAGAATCTTCTTTTCTACTTGGCCTTGCTTGATCTGAGAAGGATACTCAACCTTTATTGTTTAAACTGACTAGAGAGTGAATCTAGTCAATTTCAGGTCCTTCCTGAAGCTATTTCTAGATATTTACCTCTATGCTGCAGGAGCTTGTCTACAAGATGGATTGTTTCAAAGTCATACAGATTATTTACACTGTACTCTGTTACACAAACACTGGGTAGGTTACAACAGTCTATAAACATAGCTTCAGGTATCCATATCCTATTCTGGTCTATGCAGGCATCCTCACTCACGTCAATATATTCTTACATCTATGTATAATTAAAAATAAATATTTAAAATAAATAAGGAGTTAAATTTTAAAATATATGTTAACCTACAGTACATTCTTCATGAATAAAATGAATGCCTATGCAAATAAACCTTTATTAAATATTATGAACTGGCAATCAATATGCATCAGTAGAAAAATATTAAACTGTGTAGTTATATTAATGAAAGGCCACGGACCTATTTCTGAAATGTGGATGAAATATGTACTCAGTTAGTGGTCATGCAAGCGACCCAACCACTGACCATGTCAGAAAGAGGCTGGTCCTACAAAGTTCAGAGCGAGCAGTTAGAGGGTCTGTGGAGATGCTACTGCAAGTGATTGCTCTGCTTTAAGAGCATTCCCTTTGGTCTACAGGTTAAGACGTAAAGTAAGATTTTTAAATAAATGGAGTGGTGTGCTTAGGAGATGCAATGGAACATCAAATGAGTTATCCATACTTTTGTATGAGACTACCCATCAGGTGCATTCATAATACAAGTCATTATTATTGTGTATGTCTATTTCCCACAAAGAGAATAATACCCAAAACAGGCTTTGAAAAACAGGTATTGAGAAAGCAAGAAAAGAGGGATTTACACATTAAACACAAATATATTCATACTCTCAGACATATGTGCATATTCTTACACAATATCTACATAGAAATAGACACACTGATATATTATCACATATGAACTATCATACACACAGAGATACATACACACATATACTCACATGATATACACTCCTTATCAAATCCATATACAGTCAAACTATGGTATTCTGTAGACATAATTAATGGAAACTTACTGGAACATTTGAGATAATATATATCATAGGGTTTCAAAAGCATAAAAGATATATAAAATGACACATTTTCTAGGATTTGAGTAAAGGATGGAGATAATTGACCTGGTGCAGACAGCCAAATACTTCATAATCTCACTCCCCTGTGGGAGCTCACAGAAGCTGCTTTGCTAGGTATAGGGGAATGAAAGAGAAGAAAATGAAAGACATTTATCAGTGGGGACAATATTATAGTGAGATAGTTTTTTGGGGGTTTGTTTTGTATTGTGTAAATATTAGCACAGATTTCATAGAATGTAGGTATTATTTAATATATCTATCATATATCACAAGACAACTGCAAGAATGTTTCATTTGCCACAAAGAAATACTAGAATTTAACACTGAAATCTCAGATTTAATCGCTATATGAAGCATACATGACTTACAGCAACATATTTTAAGGCATAAATATGTGCAATACATGCAAATAAAAATGCCTTAATAAGTCGCAAAAGAAAAAAGAAGAAAAATTAGCACAGCAGCAAAGTAGACAAAGTTTTCAGTCATCAAGCCGTGAAGAACATGTGTTTAAGACTTCCTTACCATTTATACAAGGCTTTCCAGGTTGCTTAAAGTAAAGGGCAAATTTTATTATACTCCAAATGCATACGAAACCTTTTGAATTTGTATTAATTTTATCACTTAGTTTTCATTTCATATACATATATATTATATATACTTGTCTTTACTCGAATATTGATTGTTCAGAGTATGAGAAAATTCCTCATCATTTCCCTAAGTTTACACAACTTTGTAATGTTGCTCTACACTTAATTTTCCACTTTCCATGCTGTCTAGTTTCATTTCTAAGAATGCTTTTAAATTATCAATGTCTTGCGAACACTAAACTTAATGAATTACACTTCTTGCATTTCTTGATATAATATTTTCTCCTCTGATGTTTTAATGCAATACACATTTCTTGTTTGATTATGTTTCAGTTATTATGATCATGTAAAATAATTGTTAATGTCCTCGGAAAGCAGTTCTTTCTTTTACAATCAGCTCTTCAATGATTAAAATGGACTTTTTACTTACCTCACTTCATATTTCAGGTCCTGAAGTGTGAAACTGCTTTCACATGTGCCCTCCAGTTTTAAGTATTTCCAGTCCCTGTATATGAGTAGCACAGTGGAACATGTCGCCTCTTGGTTGTTATCTAGATCTTGATGTTAATGCACTATTGTCAAAGAAGACACATGCTTGTGTCATAGAGCATGATGAAATCAGTGTGTTACTGACCTGGAAGCTTCATCCCTATTGGTTTTTATATTATGTCCAAGCACTACACTGGTGCTACGTATACTAATAGAGGAGCAAAATTATCAAGCCTTCTACCTACAATAATGACTACTCTAGAATGCCCTCTGGTAAACATTGAACAAAATGGGTGTATCCACATACTCTCTGATTGGATTTAATATCCACTTTAAATTATGCAACCTATATGTGGCACTATAGTCTGGACAAAAACCTACCGCTAAGGAATCAGAGACTGTATGGTAGAATAGGTTACTATTATGTTGCTGAATAAACATATTTTTATACAAACTTCTTTTGATTTATTATTATATCAATTTATTCTCTCAACCCTCATCAGAGAAGACCTATTAGCAATAGATTGTGTTTTGCAGAGAAACTCGCATGTGGCCAAGGTGCAGCGCATAAAACTGTAAAATATTTAACCTATGAAGCATGTACACTACATCTCATGCTACCTATGACCAGTGACTCTTGTGAAAGAGGACAGGAGTCAGAGGCCAAGAAAGAGGTAAAACCAGGCAATACTGTTTTCTGGGCACAGCAGGGAAGCTTCACATGACTCAGCAGTTGTGACCACACTGCATAAGGTCTGCTCAATGTCAAACCAGACAAATTCTGTACAGAGGTGATGTGAGCACAATGTAAGGAGCTGGCAATTAGTAGCTTCTTGGAGAAGGAGAATCAATTTTCTCTAAGGTGTGGGCCCTGATGGGACGCCTCATTTCAATGCAAGGCCATATGTGCAACTGTTTATAGGCAGCACCAATTCAACCCTGGGGGTCATTTAAAAGACATGAAGAATACAAAATTGGCAGAAGTAGGTCAATGGAGTATATTCTTGCCCTCTATAAGTTATTATTTATAGAGTTTTCATTTTTCCTTTTATTCAAAATAGATTCTTTTCTTATACTATATATCCTGATGAGAGCTTCCTTTTCTTCTATTTCTCCAAACTCCTCCAAACCTCCCCTCCTCTCCAGTCTCACTCCCTTTCTGTCTCTCATTAGAAAAGAACAGGCCACTAGGGGATAAATCATGGACAATTAAAATATAATAAGATAAAGCAGAACTACTCCACTGAAGATGCTTAAGTTATTCTGTAATATGTTTTTTTCTTATTTTTTCTAATTATGTGCATATGCATGGGGTCGAAAGAATATGTGCACTTGAATTCAGTTGCTGGCATGGGCCAGGTCATCCAATCCCATGGAACTGGAGTTACAGAGAGTTGTGAGTTATGTGGCCTACGTCCTATAAACTGAATTGGGTCTTCTGCAAACACAAGTGCCTATAACCCTTAAGTCCTCTATTCAGTCTTTCCTTAAAACATTTCGGAAGTGGAATTTTCACTGTAATGACTTCATATGAGATCCACTCAGTTGTTACACCTATCAACAATTTTTCTGGTACTGATTAATGTCCACTGAGACATATAGATTTAGTTTATTTAGCCAGTAAACAACTGCCTAGAGAACAGCTTTCAAGACAATACAAAATAAGGTACAAGTTTTGGTTCCATGCAAGTCATTTCTCTGGGGTGATTTCCTAAAGAAGAATTGCTAGATTGTGCATTTGAATTTGCAAATCTTGTGGAACGTTTTCAGTGGTTATTGCACTTTCTGTTGTTGCCAATAATAGCAAAGGGATGTGATTTTCCCATATTCTTGCCAGTATAGGGTATTATGTGTAGTGTTTTGTTCTTACAGTCTAGCCAGATTCAAAGCTTTGTCGTGATAGCTTGTGCCCTTCTACATAGCACTTTTGTATTGGCTCTTATGCTCAACTTATTTGCATATGGTCACCTAGCAACCATATCTTTTCTTCAATAGAAAGACAATTCCCATCTTTTCCCCATTTCCTGCTTTTCTACTTTTTTTTCTGTTCATTTTTAGGAGCTTTTAATACATTCTAGAATCAGATTCTCTGTGAGACATGTGACTTACACATATTTTCTTCCAATTTCTCTGTATAAACTTTTCACAGACAAAACATTCTATTTGGGGAAAGTACTTTTTTCATCTGGATCTTTCTTTTGTGGATTATGGAAAATTCTTTTGGCCTATTTTGAAGAACCTCTTATATTTTCTAACTTATCTTGTGAAGTTTAAAATGTGGAAATTTGACTTTGCTTTGACTTTGCCTATGGATGTTCCAATGCCTTGTATTAATTCATGAAGCCATGATCCCTCTTAAACGAATGTTTTGTGAACTACACGAAGGGAATTAACTAAGTGTAATGTATACATTCATACTCTGTCACTATACATGCATTATATATGTATATATTATCTTGTATATTGTACATCATATATACATAAGATGACTAAGTATGAATGTCTATGTGTTGTGTGTGTGCCTTTTTGTGTTTTTCAATTCTTTTGACTACTTTGAAATTGGTTTTGCAGTAGGAAAAACAGTGAAATAATGAGGAGTATAACATAAAGCCTGACTAAGAAAGTTCTGTGAAAAAATTTGCCAAATAACAAAATTCTATCCATTTAGATACACCCCAGTCTCTGATCTATAACTTCTGCTCTGAAGTTTACAGCCAAAAGTACTTTTCTGTGTTTAAGCTGGTCTAATTTAGCATGTTAGGAGAGAGGTCTTCTGTAAAAGGCTAATGGGTTCATGTGCTCTCCAAACTCTCATATTGAAGGCTTTTAATCAAGTGTTTCTTCAGTTTGTTGGGGGAAAACTCTGAAATAAATATGCTAAGCAAATCCCCAACTGGTTGACTGATGAAAAGGAAGCAATTTATGAAGTTTTGAGATTAATGCCAGAAACCTAAACAGAATACATTAAATTAGACAAAAGGCACATAAAGATTAAGAATTGAATATATCATAAGAATGCTGGTAGCAATGAGAATTTGAAAATTATTTTGCTATGTGTGTTTTTTTTATCTTCCCTTTCTTTTAATGAAATATATTTGGGTTTGTATTACCCTCTTAGATCTAATTAATCCAACACAAAAGCCTCTTCAAAAACACCCAGGGGAATTTACTTTTCTTACATGTTTAGTTCCCAGCCACAATCACAGCTAATTATACAAAATTTCTAAAGAATGAAGGGAGACTATTACCTAACAAATGTATTTTAAGTGAGCAACTCCTTCCCAAATTAGCTTTGAAACATAGCCAGTGTCTACTTCTCTGTTACATATAAATGAATTTGATTACCCTAAAACCAAACCCAGAAACAGCTTTTCTGGTTCTGGTTGCCAAATGCAGACTTCAAAGAATTGGTTTGTGATATATAGAAGGAATTTATTCTCAATTATTCATAGTTTTGTGTACATAGAATATGCTATGCAAGATTTAAGAAAATTAAATTCCAGTTTACCCCCTCAGGCTAGAATATATATGTATGCATGGATATGTACATATTTATGTATGTATGCATGTATGTATTTATGTATGTTTATATGTATATAATGTCTTACATAAATATTATATCTGAATATATAGGTATGTATTTCTGTGTAATTATGTATCTGCATTGTGCATCAGTTTTGCCGAGTGAAGAGGTAGCCATGTGAAACAATGAAGGAATCAGAAACAAATTGCACAGACTGGTTCTATGCTTCTCTCATGGTGGTCCTGAAGATCAAACCCAGGTTATCAGTCTTGGAAGCAGCCATGTTTACTCACTGAGTTTTCTTGCCAGACTTGTACATTTTGATGGACATTGTCACTCCTTACATGTATCCAAATCAAGGCAAATTGAATGGAAATGGGATTCATGATGTTACTGTCTTTTAGAAGCAAGTGCGATAGACAAGTAGTGCGTTTTCTTCTACCTACCGTTCAGAGTGACATGGCTTCCTATCCAGTCAGGAAATGCCATGCTCTTCAGTCACCCATATTCAAACAGTAAATTCAACTTATCAAAAACCAATGTAAATAGAGCTTCTAAGATGTCTTAGTGGTCGAAGTCTTCTCATACACCTGAAGCCTTGAATTCAAATCCCCAGTGCCTACACAATGCTGGGTGGGTGTGACAACTTGCCTGCCATCACAGAACTTATGAAATAGACAATGGTTGTTGAGATAAGCTACCCAGGTGTAGGAGCCAAGCTGGCAAGCTCTGGGTTCAGAGAGAAATTCTGCTTCAATGGATAAGGTGGAAAGTGATCAAGAAATTCTCCCAATGTCACACCTGACCTCACAAAACATTTGCATGCACACGGGCTCATACATCATGCATAAATACACTTAAGAGAAAAATATAAAATATACTTAAATGACTTTTCTATTTTCTTTCTATTCCAGGGTTTCTGATTACCTCGATTTTTATTTTTAGATTTATTTGAAAAATCCCATTTTTTTATTCAATTCATTCTGTACCACAATAAAGAGCATCCTTGAAATTATAAAATAGTCCGAAATTTACTGTGCTTTGAAAGATCTACTTATTTCCACATATGTATATTTATTTGCTTTTTGAGAGCATATACACCGTGTGAGTGAAAATGCTCTAAGAGGCCTGTAGAGGGCATCAGATTCTCTGGAGTTGGATTTTCATGAGACCATGATGTACCAGATACAGGTGATGAGAACTGAATTCAGGTCTGCTGTCAGAGCAGTAAACACTCTTAACTACTGGCTCATCTCTTCTGTTCCAGTTTGCCTTTATATTAATAAACCCAGATGCTTTATTATGACAATCTTTATGGATGTTTTTAATACTCAACTCAATAATACAATTTTCACCATTTCATGTTCAGTTTCCATCAGTTATACAATGATCATCTGTCTTGTTAAAGACCCTCAGAACTTTGATGGCCTTTAGAAAATAGTTTGTAGTTCCTTAGCTAGGCACACTAAGGCCAACTTATTTGCTCAGTTATTTCGAGACAATGCCAGACTTGATGCTTGTCATACACTTTAATATCAAATATGTCATTCGATACTAGTTAAGGAATTTTTTGTGACTATTTATGCACCACTATAAATTATTACAGACAAAACTATTCTTTATTCACTATTTAATGCAACATGGGTCCACAAAGATTATAAGCACTCAGGTCTCATTTTGACCCTCTTGAAAAGGGAATTCTAATGTTTGTAACCAGCAAAATATACATAAAATCAGATTATGGTTTTATGCCACTCTTTTCAGGATTCCAAACACTGTATCTGTCTGACACTTTCATTATTCAAAGGCTTTTTAAAAACTATGCAATCTTTCTGTATATCATTTTTTACCTTTATGCAATTTGGGCTCAGGTTAATCGAGTTCCTAAGGACCTCTCCCTTTCATGCTTTCAGACTGAAATTCTTAGTGCATTTGATCAATAATATGATTCTTAACCACAGAGTTTATTTTTTTAACCCTTGGGGCACTTATGTTGTAATTATACCAGTGAATGAAAGAAAACTGAGACTTTAAATGTGACTTCTGAATTGAAGTCAGTTGATCTACATATTTGAAAGAAAATAATTAATGCAACTACTCCTATACTTAAAGCATAACATATTTTGTATGCATATGTGTGTATGTTCATATATGGACAAAATTTGAGAGAGAGAAAAAGAAAAAAGTGATGGGGGAGGGAGAGAGAGAGACAGACAGAGAGACAGAAACAGAGAGACAGAAATGGAGAGACAGAGAGAGAGAGAGAGAGAGAGAGAGAGAGAGAGAGAGAGAGAGAGAGAAATCAATTATCAGCATTGGATACTGTATCTCAGCCTCTTGGGAGCTCTATTCCTTATTTTTGAGTCAGTCTTTTACTGGCTTAGAACTTGCATATTTGGTTGGTTAGCTGGCTAGAAAGCCCTAGGAATGTGCTTGTATTTGCCTGTGAGTCTTGGCTCAGTGTTGGGTCATAGATGCATATTACCATACCCAGCTTTTTCTGTGGGTTATGGAGATATCTGCTGCTCCTCAGCCTTGTATAGTAAGAACTTCCCTCATAACTAAAATGGGATATGGGTATATCCTAAAACTGGATGGTCACCTTCAGTGTCCTAGCTCTGTGGAGCTATGAAAAGTAATTACCAATTACTGGTCTCAATGCACTACAGAGTGAGTAATAGTCTAGGTTTGGAATCATTTCAGATTTTTGATACTTTCCTGAGTCAATTCTTTTCTGAATCAATCTTATTGGTGTCTCTTTTGATAACAGACTCTTCTGGGGAGTGGAGAGCTATCCACTACACTCCTGAGAATGACCTCTAAAGGGTTCTGGGCCTGGGTTTCTTCAGCATGAATCAGTGATTCTTCTGCTATGTACTGACTAGGACACTCTATCTGTGTACACTAATTTACTACCTGCTCAATTTAGTTTTGACAAGATGATAACAATATTCAAAACACGGGCACAGAACTTTTCACCTGTTTGTGTTAATCCAAGTAGGGGGCATATGACAGGACTTCTTTGCCTTCATGTTTTTCCCTCTTGCTTCTTATAATACACGGCATGCATTCAGGACTTTGATAGGAGTTTTTGAGCCAGAAATGTTCCATGAGTATGACAATTTGGCCACAGTCTTCTGTAGTTGTTATATTTTCTGTCCCAGGATTCAGTGTATATAGTTTGAAGGCATTGAGTTCCCAGACTATGGTACTCACCATAGGTACTTGGTTTATCAGAACATTAAAAACATATTCTCTCTCCCTCTAGTTCTGCCATAAGAGTGAAAAATAGAAGAAACAATATTGGTAGGTACGTTTTCCTCGTCCTTCTTGAAAGTCTTCTACAATCCAAACCTAATTATCAGCTACTTGCATTCCATAAGTCACATGATAAATCTTCCTGCCTTTGATCACTAGATGGATAAAATTTTACAAATCACTATTTCACTCTAATAAAGGGCTCCCAAGATAACATTGGATCTGTGTAAGCTCATACAAAAAGGGTTTGAAATATTTGGGCAAGTACATTTCATTCTGCATGCTATCAAGGATGTGCTGATATCATTAAATATGGAGCTATATGAAAGAGAAATGTAGCTGATTATCTAATAGTGGTTTTAATTGAAGCCTGTGAACTGAAGATTCTGATCCATGGATACCTAATGATGAGGGAGGTCAGGTGTGTGTGTGTGTGTGTGTGTGTGTGTGTGTGTGTGTGTGTGTGTGTGTGTGTGTGTGTGTGTATGAGAGAGAGAGAGAGAGAGAGAGAGAAGAGAGAGAGGAGAGAGAGGGAGAGAGAGAGAGGGAGAGAGAGAGAGAGAGAGAGAAAGAGAGAGAGAGAGAGAGAGAGAGAGAGAGAGAGAGAGAGAGAGAGAGAGAGAGAGAGAGGAGGAGGAGGAGAAGGAGGGAGGGAGGGAGGGAGGGAGGGAGGGAAACATGTGGACTGTGGGGACATGAAGACAGACAATTTTCTGGTGCCAGATTTCTCCTCCCACCTAGTTGAGATAGAATGTTTCTTGTTTAGATGAGGTGACTCCTTCCTGGCCTACATTTGCCTGCAGCCACAGAAGCGTTGGATTAAAGGTAGATGTTACTATATCTGACTATTTGAACAGGCTCCAGGGCTCAGTTTATCAGGCTTGACCTTCAAACACTGTTTCCCCAATCATCTTTCCACCTCACAGGTTCTTGACTCTGTACAACCTGGCACATCACTCCAACTCACCATTTCTTCCTTTCTAGTTAACACAGATTTTCTCCATAGTTCTGTCCAGCATACTCATGTCTGTATCAGTGTCTAATTCCTATGAAAATACAGGGATATTTCTACAAGCATTCTTTGGTTTTACGAATAGTAAGGGACATAAAGCTGCACAGGTGAAGAGCTAAAACAACCCCATATTTTTTTATCTTTATTACAACCCCATATTTTTTAAACAGTACTTTAACGCTCTAATAAGTATCATAACCTCTGTTTGCTTTGCTCAAAAATTGGATAACCAGAGCAGGAAGACAGGTAGTAGCATTTGCTAAGGACAGACCTTTAACCTGCAACATTTCCTTGGATTTTTGCAGAGGAACATGCAGTTTGTGTTGCTCAGGAAACTATTTGTATACACTACTGTAGATCCAGACAGTAAACAAGGATAATAAGTCACACACTTTGTTTCTTGCAAATCTATGGCTATGTTGGGAATCTCTGAACATCACTACAAAAAAGAAGTATATATCTGAACATCTATGTTCCAATATTTTTGAAAATATATTGCATATTGTTTAGAATATGGGTACTTCTGGCCTCTGAAGATTAATGTCTCAAGACAGCCTATTCTTTTTTTTTTAATTTTTTTTAATTAACTTGAATATTTCTTATATACATTTCGAGTGTTATTCCCTTTCCGGTTTCCGGGCAAACATCCCCTCCCCCCTCCCCTTCCTTATGGGTGTTCCCTCCCCACCCTCCCCATTGCCGCCCTTCCCCAACAGTCTAGTTCACTGGGGTTCAGTCTTAGTAGGACCCAGGGCTTCCCTTCCACTGGTGCTCTTACTAGGATATTCATTGCTACCTATGAGGTCAGAGTCCAGGGTCAGTCCATGTATAGTCTTTAGGTAGTGGCTTAGTCCCTGGAAGCTCTGGTTGCTTGGCATTGTTGTACATATGGGGTCTCGAGGCCCCTTCAAGCTCTTCCAGTTCTTTCTCTGATTCCTTCAACGGGGTCCTATTCTCAGTTCAGTGGTTTGCTGCTGGCATTCGCCTCTGTATTTGCTGTATTCTGGCTGTGTCTCTCAGGAGCGATCTACACTTCTGTACTTCTTTGCTTCATCCATCTTGTCTAATTGGGTGGCTGTATATATATGACAGCCTATTCTTAAATGCTAGAAAGCTCTGTAGAAGGCTGAATGCATACACTGGACTCAAATGGGCAATGAAACTTGTTCAAACAGAGTAGCCACAGATACATAGCTGCTCACACTGAAAACAAACGTGTGGAACACAATATACATCAGAGAATCTTTAAGAGCCTGCACAAATTTAAATGTCTTTTTAATTCAGTATGTGAAATAGCAGCTTTCAGTTTTGCATATCACATATGTAATTCCTTGCGTTCTAGTTTCTTCTCCCTCCCATACACTCCCATACTATTCTGCTAGTCTTTTCCTCTGCCCAACTATTTTCTCTTCTAGTTCCACGTCACGAATATTCCACTCATATTCCCTACTTCACGTTCTCTCCCCTTTCATCACAGGAAATATTCTTTCAAGACACAGATTCACATGCATGCAATACAACCCCCCCCACACATACATACATACAATACAGAACACACATATATAAATGCAATACAACACATAACACAACACACACATACATATTCTTTTGCTTTATTTAAATTTTAAATCTTACATATTCACTTAACATCCAGCTCACTCTTCTCCTCCACGTCATCCACTCCCCTAACCCACCCTTCCCCACTCCCCTTCTCCTCTGAGCAGGTGAGGACCATACCCAGGGTATGCCCCCCCCCAACCCTGGCACTTCAAGTCTTTGCAAGGTTCAATGCTTCCTCTCCCACTGAGGCCAGAAAAGGCACCCCAGCTAGAATATATCCCACATATAGTCAACAGCTTGTGGAATAGCCTCCCCCTTCCAGTCGTTCAGGGCCCAGATGAAGGCTAAGCTGCACACCCACTACATATGAGCAAGGCGGCATAGGTACAAACCATGTGTGTTCTCTGGTTGGTGGTTCCATCTTGGAAAACCCCAAGAATATTGGTTGATCTTCATGTGAAGTTCCTATCCCCTTAAGGACCAGCTATCCTTCCTCATACATACTCTTAAACCCATATCCATGTCTGGAGAGAAAATATGGCATTTCTCTTTCCCTCTTCTTCTCTCTTTCCCTCTCCTTCTCCCTCTTCCTCTCATCCCTCTCTCTCTCTCTACATAATACTTTTCCTTTCCATTCACTTTCCTGAAATTGCCTTAATTTCCCTTTTTTCATTATGAAAATATAGAGTCTCAAGTTATAAATGAGCCCTATTTTCTACATCTGTTAAGATGAAGAAGCCACGGTGGCCCCTGTGCACAAGGACCTAGGAGCAGTAGGGGCAGGACCCTTCTGGTCACTGCCCTCATGGAGAGCTGAAAGCCAGCTGCCAAGAGTGACTACATGCCTGAGAGCAGAGGTAAGGTCAACTTTTCTGCTCCAAGTGACCTGTCTGGGGAACCAGGAAACAAAAAGGCAGAAGTGCTCTGGGACCCAGCACTTCTGGTCTCTGGCTATGACCCAAATCTCTCTGATCCTGGCCCACAGCTCCCTGCTCCCAAATCCTATGGGAGAGAGAACTGAACAGCCATAAGTGCGGGCAATCCTGCAACTGCAGGGCAGGAAAGACTGCCACTTCTGCCCACCTTTGCCCACGTCCTTGGCCCAAGAGGGAACTGAATAGTGTCTCTGGACATAGGAATATGGGAGCAGTCAGCTACAGGAGCCCCAAGGTCCAGATCTGTGCCCAGATCTGAACTGAATAGGTCAAACAGCTCCTTGCACCCAAATTCTGTGTGTGTGGTGGGGGAGTAGACCATCAGAGAGGCAGACACTCCTGTGAAACTAGAGGTGACTACTCTCTGCTCACATTCGTGACTCAAGAGGAAAACGCCTGGGACCATGTGTGCCTTCTGCACACAGGGGCCTATGAGAAGTATGGCCAGGACCCTTCTTTCTGGCTGCTGCCCTCACGAAGAGCTGAAAGCAAGCCAACAGGAGAGACTACATGCCAGAGAGCAGAACACTCTGTTCCCATAACTGGCCAAAAGAAAACAAGAAAGCAGGTCTACAGGAGTGCTGGCTCATAGATCCACAGGAAGGTCAAGCCACCATTAGAAACAGCAAGAACGTCTAAGACCAGAGACAACCTGATGGCAAGAGGCAAGCTCAGGTACCTAAGCAACAGAAACCAAGACTACTTGGCATCATCAGAGCCCAGTTATCCCACCAAAGAAAACATTAGGTATCCAAACACATCAGAAAAGCAAGATCTAGATTTAAAATCACATTTTATCATGATGATGGAGGACTTTAAGAAGGTCATAAATAACACACTTAAGGAATTACAGGAAAACACAACAAGTAGATACCCGTAAAGAGGAAACACAAAAATCCCTTAAAGAACTACTGGATAAAACAAACAGGAGAAGGAAATGACCAAAACCATCAATGAGTTAAAACTGGAAATAAAAACAATAAAGAAAGCACAAAGGGAGACAACCCTGGAGACAGGAAACCTAGGGAAGAGATCAGGAGTCATACATGCGAGCATCACCAACAGAATACAAGAGATAGAAGAGAGAAGCTTAGGAGCAGAAGGTACCATAGAAAACATCAACACAACTGTCAAAGATAATACAAAACAAAAATGGTTCTAGCCCAAAACATACAGGAAATTCAGGACACCATGGGAAGATCAAACCTAAGGATAATATGTATAGAAGAGAGGGAAGACTCCCAAATTAAAGGGCCAGGAAATATCTTCAACAAAATCATAGAAGAAAACTTCCCTAAACTAAAGAAAGAGATGCCCATAAACATACAAGAAGCCTACAGAACTCGAAATAGATTGGACCAGAAAAGAAATTCATTCTTTAACACAGTAGTCAATACACCAAATGCACAAAACGAAAAAAGAATATTAAAAGCAGCCAGGAAAAAAGGTCAAGTAACATATAAAGGCAGACTTATCAGAACTACATCAGACTTCTCACCAGAGACAGTGGACGCAAGAAGGTCCTGGAAGGTGTCATACAGACCCTAAGAGAACACAAGTGTCATCTCATACTACTATATTCAGCAAAACTAACAATCAACATTGAGGGAGAAACCAAGATACTTCATGACAATACCAAATTACATAATATCTTTCTACAAATGTAGCCCTACAAAGGATAATAAATGGCAAAGTCCAACACAAGGATGTAAAATAAACCCTAGAGAAAGGAAGAAAGTAATCTCCTTGCAACAAAATCAAAAGAAGAGAAGCACACAAATATATTCCCACCTCCAAATAGAAAAATATCAGGAAGCAAAAATGACTATTCCTTAATATCTCTCAACATCAATGTACTCAATTCACCAGTAAAAAGACACAGATTAACAGACTGGATACATACAGAGGAACCAGCACTTTGCTGCCACCAAGATGAACTCTCAATACTAAATATCTATGCTCCAAATACAAGGGCACCTACATACATAAAAGAAACATTACTAAAGCTCAAAGTAAACATTGCACCTCACACAATAATAGTAGGAGATTTCAACAACCTACTTTCATCAATGGACAGATCATGGAAACAGAAATCAAACAGAAACACAGAGAAACTAACAGAAGTTATAAACCAAATGGACTTAATAGATATTTATAGAACATTCCATTCTAAAACAAAAGTATATACCTTCTTCTCAGCACCTTGTGTATTCTCCAAAATTGAACGTATAGTTGGTCACAAAAGAGGCCTCAACAGATATAGAAAGATATAAATAATCTCATTAATCCTATCAGACCACCACTGACTAAGGCTGGTCTTCAATAACAATAAGGAAAGACTGTCTACACATTTATGGAAGTTGAACAATGCTCTACTCAATGATATCTTGGTCAAGGAAGAAATAAAGACAAAAATTAAAGACTTCTTACATTTAATGAAAATGAAGGTACAACATTTCCAAAATTATGGGACACATGAAAGCTGTACTAAGAAGAAAACTTATAGCTCTGAGCACCTGCAGAAAGAAACAGGAGAGAGCATACATCAGCAGCTTGAGAGTACAACTAAATGGTTTAGAAAAAAAAGAAGAAAATATACCCAAGAGGAATAGAAGGGAGGAAATAATCAAACTCAGACCTGAAATCAACCAAGTAGAAACAAAAAGGATTATACAGAAAATCAACAGAACCAAAAGATAGTTCATTGAGAAAATCAACAAGATAGATAAACCCTTAGCCAGACTAACCAGAAGGCACAGAGTATATTCAAATTAAAAAAATCAGAAATGAAAAGGGAGACATAACAGAATCAGAGGAAATTCAAAAACATTATCAGATCTTACTACAAAAGCCTATATTCAACAAAACTCAAAAATCTGAAGGAAATCGACAATTTCCTTGACAAATACAAGATATCAAAGTTAAATCAGGAACAGATAAACCATGTAAACAACCCCATAACTCCTAAAGAAATAGAAGCAGCCATTAAAAGTCTCCCAAGGAAAAAGAGCCCAGGATCAGATGGATTTAGAACAGAATTCTGTCAGACCTTCAGAGAAGACCTCACACCAGTATAGTCCAAACTATTCCATAAAATTGAAACAGATGGAGCACTACCAAATTCCTTCTATGAAGCTAAAATTACTCTTGTACATAAATCACACAAAGACCCAACAAAGAAAGAGAAATTCAGACCAATTTCCCTTATGAATATCAACACAAAAATACTCAATAAAATTCTTGCAAACCGAATCCAAAAGCACATCCAAATGACCATCCATCATGATCAAGTAGGCTTCATCCCAGGCATGCAGGGATGATTCAATATATGAGAAACTGTCAACGTAATCTATTATATAAACAAACTCAAAGATAAAAACCACATGATCATTTCATTAGATTCTGAGAAAGCATTTGACAAAATTCAACACCCCTTCATGATAAAAGTCCTGGAAAGAACAGGAATTCAAGGCCCATATCTATACATAGTAAAAGCCATACACAAGAAACCAGTAGCTAACATTAAAATAAATGGAGAGAAACTTGAAGCAATCCCATGAAAATCAGGGACTAGACAAGGCTGCCCACTCTCTCCCTACTTATTCAAAATAGTTCTTGAAGTTCTAGCCAGAGCAATCAGACAACAAAAGGAGGTCAAAAGGATACAGACTGGAAAGGAAGAAGTCAAAATATCACTATTTGCAGATGATGTGATAGTATACTTAAGTGAGCCCAAAAGTTCCACCAGTGAATTACTAAACCTGATGAACACTTTCAGCAAAGAGACTGGGTAGAAAATTAACTCAAATCAGTAGCCTTCCTTTACACAAAAGATAAACAGGCTTTGAAAGAAATTAGGGAAACAACACCCTTCATAATAGTCCCAAATAAAATGAAATTCCTTGGTGTGACTTTAACCAATCAAGTGAAAGATCTGTATGATCTTCAAGTCTCTAAAGAAAGAAATTGAAGATCTCAGAAGAAAGGAAGATCTCCCATGCTCATGGATTGACAGGGTTAATATTGTAAAAATGGCTATTTTACCAAAAGTGTTCTACAGATTCAATGCAATCCCCATCAAAATTCCAATCCAATTATTCATAGAAGTTAAAAGAACAATTTTCAAATTCCTTTGCACTAGCAAAATACCCAAGATAGCTAAAACTATCCTCAACAATAAAAGGACTTGTAGGGGAAATCACCGTTCCTGACCTCAAGCAGTATTACAGAGCAATAGTGATTAAAAACTGTTTGGTATTTTTACAGAGCCAGGCAGGTAGACCAGTGAAATAGAATTGAAGACCCAGAAATGAACCCACACACCTATGGTCACTTGATTTTTGACAAAGGAGCCAAAATCATCCAATGGAAAAAAGACAGCATTTTCAGCAAATGGTGCTGGTTCAACTGGAGGTCAACATGTAGAAGCATGCAGATCGATCCATGCTTATCACCCTGTACAAAGCTTAAGTCCAAGTGGATCAAGACCTCCAAATCAATCCAGACACACTCAAACTAACAGAAGAAAAAGTGGGGGAAGAATCTTGAACACATGGGCAGTCGAAAAAAATTCCTGAACAAAACACCAATGGCTTATGCTCTAAGATCAAGAATCGACAAATGGGGTCTTATAAAACTGCAAAGCTTCTATAAGGCAAAGGACACTGTCCTTAGGACAAAATGGCAACCAAGAGATTGGGAAAATATCTTTACTAATCCTATATCAGATAGAGGGCTAATATACAAAATATAAAATATAAAAAGAAATATAAAAATATAAAAAGATAAAAAAATAAAAGATAAAAATATAAAAAGAAATCAGGAAGTTAGACTCCAGAGACCCAAAAAACACTACTAAAAGTGGGGTACCCCATATGAATAACAATGCTAACCAACCAGAGCTTCCAGGGATTAAGCTACTACCCAATAACTATATACATGGACTGACCCTGGGCTCAAACTGCATAGGTAGCAATTAATAGTGTGGTAAGGGCACCAGTGGAAGGGAAAGCCCTTGTTCCTGCCAAGGCTGGACCCCCAGTGAACGGGATTCTTGGGGGGAGGGTGACAATGGGGGAAGATTGGGAGGGAAACACCCATATAGTAGGGGAACAGGAGGGGCTAGGGGGACATTGGCGTGGAAACTGGGGAAGGGAATAACATTTGAAATGTAAATGAGAAATACCAAATTTAATAAAGATGGAAAATATGGGGTACGGAGCTAAACAAAGAATTCACAGCTGAGGAATGTTGAATGACTGAGAAGCACCTAAAGAAATGTTCAACATCCTTAGTCATCTGGGAAATACAAAACAAAACAACCCTGAGATTCCACCTCACACCTGTAAGAATGGCTAAGATCAAAAACTCAGAGGACAGCAGATGTTGACGAGGATGTGGAGAAAGAGGAACACTCCTCCATTGTTGGTGGGATTGCAAACTGGTACAACTTCTCTGGAAATCAATCTGGAGGTTCCTCAGAAAATTGGACATTGTACTACCTGAAGACCCAGCTATACCTCTTCAAGGCATTTACCCAAAAGATGCTCCAACATACAACAAAGACACATGCTCCACTATGTTCATAACAGCCTCATTTTAATAGCCAGAAGCTGGAAAGAACCCAGATGCCCTTCAACAGAGGAATGGATACAGAAAATGTGGTACATCTACACAATGGAGTACTACTCAGCTATCAAAAGCAATGACTTTATCAAATTCATAAGAAAATGGATGGAACTAGAAAATATCCCGAGTGAGGTAACCCAATCACAGAAAAACACACATGGTATGCATTCATTGATAAGTAGATATTAGCCCAAATGCTCGAATTACCTAAGATGCAAAGACCACATGAAACTCAAGAATGACCAAAATGTGAATGCTTTGCTCCTTCTTTAAAAGGGGAACAAAAATATCCATAGGAGAGGATAGGGAGGCAAAGTTTGGAGCAGAGAGGGAAGGAATGGCCATTCAGAGCTTGCTCCCCATGTGGCCCACTATATAACAGCCACAAAAATTAGATAAGATGGATGAAGCTATGAAGTACATGCTGACAGGAACCGGATATAGATCTCTCCTGAGAGACACAGCCAGAATATGGCAAATACAAAGGCAAATGCCAGCAGCAAATCATTGAACTGAGAATGTGACCCCGTTTGAAGAATTAGAGAAAGTACTGAAGGGGCTTGTGACCCAATAAGACCAACAATGCTAACCAACCTGAGCATCCAGGAACTAAAGCACTACCAAAAGACTATACATGGATGGACCCTGGGCTCCAACTGCATATGCAGTAGAGAATAGCCTTGTTGGGGCACCAGTGGAAGGGGAAGCCCTTGGTCCTGCCAAGGTTGGACCCCAGTGTAGGGGAATTTTTGTGAGGATAATATAGGGTGAATGGGGAGGGGAACATCCATATAGACAGGTAGGGGAGAGGGATTAGGGAGCTGATGGACAGGAATCCTAGAAATGGAGTAACATTTGAAATGTAGACAAGAAATACCCAATTTAATAGAAATGGAAGAAAAAATGCAGAAGCCACAAAGGGTTGTTGCTTACTGGCCTGCTTCCCATGGTTTGTTCAGCCTGGTTTCATATAGAAACTCAGCCACTAGCTTAGAGTTGGACATGCGCACAATGGGCTTGGCCTCCTTGTTTGATCACTAATGAAGAAAGTGTTCTACAGCCAGATGAAATGGAGGGGTTTTGTCTATTGAGGGTCCCTCCGCTCTGGTCACTCGTATCAACGTGACATAAAACTATCTAACACAATACTCGCCATTTTGTTTTCAAATATTATTTATTTGGCAATTTGAGAATTGTCTACTGAGTTCCTTAACCCATTATTGACTTGATTATTGCCTTTGATATTTATTATTAAAGTTCTCTCTGCTGTGATGTATTAACCTCCTATCTGGTATGCCATGGGAAATAATCTTTTCTACATTATGACTCTCTTTACTCAGTTGATGATTTCAGTCACCATGGAGAAGTTTTCCTGTTTGTTGTAATTTTGTTTGCCAATTTTTAAGCCTATTTTGGTTATTGAAGTCTTTGTCAAAAAGTCAAAGTCCTTACCCACATTTATATCCTAAAGGATATTGCAGGTATTTTCCTCCACTGGTTTGAAAGTCATATTCAGTACTTTGGATTCATTTCTGAATAGAATTTTTTGCAAGGGGAGAAATATGGTCTCATTTCATTTTTTTTCTTACAAGTAGGTATTCAGTTTTCATGCATCATTTGATGAGAAGGCTATTTTTTTCTAGTGTAAGTTTTGTCACATTTGTCAAAAACTGGCTACCTAGAGTTATTTGGAATTTTGACAATACATCATTATGAAAATTTCTCTTAGATTCTAAGAGAATGAACCATTTGCTGGACCTCTTCATCAAATTAATAAACCTTGACGTCACTTAAGACTTAAAATTGGCATCTTATTATAGATTCAGCCCATTTGTATAACCTGCCTTTAAATAGTTTAACAATCAAAGCTGCTTGCCTTTGTTTCCCCATGTAATCAGCTTTTACATCTTAAGCTAATTCTCAGCTTAAATATTAAAATACATGCTTTTTCATACTCCAGATCTAGAGATCAATATATAGGAGTTTGTATGTTTATTACAATATAAATTTAAAGAAAACAGTGTGAAACTGACCTCATAAAACAAATATCCACCATAAAGGTTGCAGCAACATATGGATGATCTTTGAAAGCATTTGTTTTATTGTTCCCATGGTCACCTGGGGTCTGTAAAGTTTCATTTCTTATAAAATTGTTAAAGGTTTCTGGTAGTGCTGAGGGATACCAACTCCTTCCTTGTGTGATGTTTTTTGTGCTGTTTGATAAATACAGTCTTTGCTAGCCACAGATTCACAAGATAGCATTATGGGAGGAACACATTAAAACCTATATAACAGGCAGATTATAGATGATCAAGAAACCATAAAAACAGGCAGTTGTAAGACACGGGGAGATAAATGGAGAAGTGAAGTTTAGTCTCGTTCTTGTTAAAGCTATTGCAAAATGTAAATGGTTTAATTTATTTCCTTAATGAGGCAATGACACATTTTGGTGCCTCGTAGGCTATCTTTAATGCATTTAATCTATGTATGAATTTATTCTATTTGCTTTATTTTAATGTTGACCGGCCTTCACGTAGATTTTTGTATAGTTATGATGCTTCTTTTGTCACATTGGTTCTGTACCATAATTTGAGATTAAGTACTATGGTACTTGCATTGATTTTCACTTTGGATTGCTTTGAATTGTTGGGGTACTATGTGCTTCTATTTGAATTTAAGATCATTTTATTTCTATTGATGTGAGTAATTAAAATTTTAATAGAAATTGCATTAAGTTTATAGATAACCTTTGATAATATTGTCATATTTTGAAAATCACTTTTATTTTTAATTTTTTCTATTAGTACTTTCCTGGCAGGTATGTCTGTGTACCATATATATTTCTGTTGATTTAGGAGGACAGAAGAGCTTGTCAGGTTCTCAGGAACCAGAATGGAGTCACAGAAGCTTGTGAGCTACTGTGCAGGTGCTGCAAATCAAAACTATTTCCATTTAGAGAGTAGGCAGTCCTCTTAAGTACTGAGCCATCTCTCCATCTCCTGTAGCCATAGTTTTATCATTTATTCTACTAAAGCAAGAACATGATAGAATTATTTTATCTTCTGTTTTCTTCAATTTATTTCTATGGTGTCTTAAAGGCGTCTTTGGTTAGGTTTCCTTGGTTTCTTATATGTCTAAATAAATATTGAAGCCACTTCTTTCTTTCTTTCTTTCTTTCCTTCCTTCCTTCTTTCTTTCTTTCTTTCCTTCCTTCCTTCCTTCCTTCTTTCTTTCTTTCCTTTTCTTTCTTTCTTTCTCTCTCTCTTTCTTTTTTCTTCTCACTTATTATTATTACTTAATCTTTTGTTACAGTTCAGTCATTATCCCCCTACCAGCCCACTCTCTGACAGTTCCTCATCCCATACCTCCTTCTCCATCTCCAAGAGGATGTCCCCATGCCCCATCCCTACCATACTAGACCTCCCCATTCCCCGGGGTCTCAAGTCTCTCCAAGGTTAGGTGCTTCTTCTCTCACGGAGGCCAGACCAGGCAGTCCTCTGCTGTATATGTGCCGGGGCCTCACATCAGCTTGGGTTTGCTGCCTGGTTGGTGGGGAGACCTCAGGGATCCAGGTTAGTTAAGACTGCCGGTCTTCATATGGGATCTCCCCCCTACACAGTTTCTTCCATCTTTTCTGTAATTCAACTACAGAGGTCCCAGGCTTCTGTCCATTGGTTGGCTGAAGTATCTGCATCTGACTGTTTCAGCTGCTTGTTGGGCCCCTTAGAGGGCAGCCGTGTTAGGCTCCTGTCTGTAAGCACGCCATAGCATCAGTATTAGTGTCAGGTACTAGCGCCTCCCCTTGAGCTGGATCCCAGTTTGGGCTGTCACTGGACCTCCTTTGCCTCAGGTTCTCCACTTTTGTCCCTGCAGTTCTTTTAGACCAACTCTGCGTCAGAGTTTTTGGCTGTGAGATGGCAACCCTATCCCTCCACTTGATTCCCTGTCTGTCTACTGGAGGTGGACTCTACATGTCCCCGCTCCCCACTGTTGGGCAATTCATCTAAGGTCCCTCTTTGCGTCCTGAGAATGTCTCATCTCCATGGTCTTTGGCACATTCTAGAGCATTCCGCCACCTCCCACCTCTTGAGGTTTCCTCTTTCCATTCTTTCTGCTGGCCCTCAGGGCTTCAGTCCTGTCCCCTCAATACCTGATCATGTTCCTCTTTCCTCTCCCTGTCCCCTCTCCCAACCAGATCTCTCCTTCCCGTTTTCTTTCTTTCTTAAAAAGTTTGATGTTGGTACATAGAAGGGCTTCTATATGTTGATTTCATATCCTGCTTCTTCTGTAAGCTGTTCTTACATCTTAAGATAGTTCTGGATCAGTCTTTGCATCCTTAGTAGTGAGCCACATATACATTTAGGAATGCTTAAGAGTTGTTATTTTCTATTTGTATCCCTTTCATTTCTTTGGCTTTGTCATTACTCTAAGAATTAGACACACATGCATCTTTCCCTTATCAGCTGGCTATCTGGTTATGTTATGTACCTTTTAATATATTAATATGTGTTTCTTTTATCTTTACTTTATTCAGGGTTTGGATCTGCTTTCGACAGGATTTTATATATCCCATACTGACCTGTGGTTATTTTTTATCTCTGTCAAGAAAAATGGGGTTGAACTACTTCTGCGACTACAAGAATTAACCACAATGCCTTTTTACATCCAGTGCTGGTGATCAAAACCATGACTTTGCACATGATGTGTAAGTTATCTACCAATCGAGCCCCATCTTTTTTCACAATACTTGCACTTTCTAGAATGGAAGCAATAATTATTCTATAAATTTTGGCAAATTTTTGTCACAATTGCTACGCTTTTTAGGATGGAAGCAATAATTATACTACAAATGTTGGCAAACATTGATATCTATATAACTCAGGCATTATTGAAGGTACTTTAAAAATTCTGATTATGGTGTTGGGGATTTAGCTCAATGGTAGAGTGCTTGCCTAGCAAGCGTAAGGCCCTGGGTTTGGTCCTCATCTCTGAAAAAAAATTCTGATTATATTTTAAATTGAATGTATAGTTCAGCAAGCTATGATAGTCTCCTCATCATCATCTTCCTCCTATTCCTCCTCCTCTGCTTTTTCTGTTTTATTTGAGAAAAGGTCTCAAATATTTGAGGTTAGCCTTCAACTCTTGATCTTCTTGTCCCTCACAAGTATTGAGTTTTTATATGTTTGCTATCATACTCCAGCTTGAAAAGTTTAATTTAAAAATATTTTCTTCTGTGTGCCAGAAATGGGGATGAAAATATTATACACAACTATGCAAAGAACACAAATTTTTTTCTTTGACGTTAATAATTGCATTAATTTTATTGTAGCACAGTATTGAATTTATTATACAGAACTTCTTGTTATCCTATCACTTTTCTGAGTTGTATAGATTTAGATCACTTTGCAGGAATTAATAAGACTTAAAACAAATATTAATATAAAATTGTCTGTACGTATAGTTCTTTTCTTATAATTACTTGAACTTTGGACACTTGGTCAGAAATATTTTGACCAGTTATTTTTAGTGGGTTGCTTTGTTTTGTTATTCAAAATAGGATTTTTTAATTCAGCCCAGGTTGCCTTTAACTGTACTATAGGGTACAGAATAGTCTTCAAAATTTTTTGGTATTACCCTCATGAAGGCTGAGATTATGAGAATGAACCATTACTATTTTGTAGCACTTGATGTGGCATATTCATAGAAAGAAACAACTTTTCGGAAAATTATGGGTCAAAACACAAACTCATTTTCAAGCTGTCATTTAAGATTATCCCTATACTCTTAATAAAAACTGACATTTCCTTATATAATGTTCTATTCAAGAAAAAAATCTTATTATTATTCACGACTCATATCTTGTTGACAGGTAATAAGATTTTTATATTCTGAACTTTACTAAGAAGGAAATTAATTTCTATGACACCTCAGATGCACACATTAACTCTTTTATAAGAGAATGAAGAACAGCAGAACAATTTATCAGTATCCCCCTTTTGCAAACATTCAGCTGTATCTATATGTGTCTATGACTCCAGAGACAATGGGTGCACAGAGGTAAGAGGTTCCCAGAATATTGCTAACTGCTAGTGCAACACTACTTCTATGAGAAACTCTGTATCAATGGAATAAGATGTAGACTAATAAATATTCAAAAATAGAAAGAACTCAAGAGACTAAATATCCAAAAATGTACTTAAAAATGGGTTACAGATCAAACCAGATATTTCTTAATCAAATGGCCAAGAAACTGTTAATGAAAATCAATACTACCTTATGATTTCATCTCACATCTGTCAGAATGGCTAAGATCCAAAAGATGTGGAGTAAAAAAGTATTTCTCCATTGCTGACAGGAATTCAAACTTGTATAGGCACTATGGAAATCAACATGGTGCTGCCTCAAAACGTTAAAAGTCATTCTATCTTGAGACCTAGTTATACCACTCCTGGGCATATACTCAAACATCACTCCATCTTAAGACCTGTGTTCAACAATTGTAGTTGCTTTATTCAAAGTAGCCAAGATGTGGAAATGACCTAGATGTCCTAAAACAGAAGAATGGAAAAATAAAGCATGATATATTTACACAATTGAGTACTACTGAGCTATTAAATAAAATGACATCTTGAAGTTCACTGCTAAATGGATGAAAGTAGAAAATAAATCCTGTGTGGCTCAAATGGGGACACATGGGTCTCTCTGGGAAGGGGAAATAGAATGGATTTTTCAAGTGGACTGTGGGTAGGTAGAGATAGAAGCAATAGGTCCCAGGCATGGGAGAGGGGAACACTGGAAAATTTAACATAATTGGGTAGCATTTGTGAGGAAAATGTGGAAACCTAGGACCATAGAAACTCCATGGAAACTATGAGTCACCATTGCAAAGACTCCTAATAAAAGGGAACAAGGAGACTCAATTAGCAATCTTTAATAACCACCAAGGCTTCCAGCAGCAAAATTGGGACATTAACTCAGCCACCAAACCTTCTACCTACAATCTGTCCTGTTTCTAATATCTGTTGGAGTGATGGTTGTACAGAACTTCTGGGAGTGGCAAGCTAATGACTAGCACAAGTTGAGGCCCAAGCTTTAAGAAGGACCCCAAGCTTTGATGTGGCCTATGCAGCAATGAACCAGAGGCTGCCCATCACAGAGGCATAGTATAAAATTAAACTTTATAGGAAAAAGAATCAGTGAAATGATTACTAATAATATTCTGCTATACTCATAGATGGATGTCATCAGAAAGGAGTCATCTAGAAACTGGTAGATGACATTCTGAGACTGACATCTAAGTACTAGACAGAGCCAGGACAACCTAGGGAAATAGAAGGGTGTGTGACAGGAATGGGGAGAGGACTGAAGGAGCCAGAGAGGTATAGGAGAACACAGCCCACTGAACAATCAAGAAGGCTCATAGGGAATCACAGAGACTGAAGCAGCAATGACTAAGTCTGCATGAGTTTAAGCTATGTACTCTGCATGTACAACAGGGTTGTGTAGTGGGGGGTACTCTTTTGGTACTACTAACATTCAAACTGAAGATGTCTCTCACTTATGTGCTTGCTCTTGGATTCCTTCTCCTTCTAAAGGGCCTAGTTTTATTGTATATTAAAGTTTGTGCCTAGTTTTACTGTAACTTGTTAGCTGTGTTTATTTGGTGTCCCTCGAAGGCTCCTCCTCCTCCTCTTCCTCCTCCTCCTTTTCCTTGTCCTCCTCCTCCTCCTTTTCCTCCCCCTCCTCCTCCTTATCTTCCTTTCTCCTCCCTCTCCTCTTCCTCCTTCTCATCTTCCTTTCATATCTGGGTTGAGGAGGTATGGGGAATTAATTGGAAGATATGAGAGAGGAGAGAATTGTGAGGATGTTGTCTATGAAATAAGAATAAAACAAAAAATACAAAAAGCTTGTAACTTTCCATGTACCATCGGAGATATTTCCTGACAAAAATTGCAAAATGACAACAAAAGCAGGATACACATTCCCCTCTGCCCTTTGTACATTTTTACTGGCATTCATCACAAACTCTCAAAACACAGATATACTTACATATACATATACACACAATGTAAAATAAAGATAGTTAACTTACTACTCAGTTATCAAGGAGAAACATTATTGTTTATATTTGGCATTCATTTCAATGTTCTAGTTATGGTAATTAATTGCCAGCATCCCTTCTTTGGGTGCTAGACTAATGAAAGACTTTGAGTACTCCTTCAAGGATCTTAGCATATGTAATATATATATATATATATATATATATATATATATATGTTTTAATATATAGTACAACTCTTGACAGCCATCATGTATTAGATAGTAAAGAGAATCTCAAAACAGATATACCAAATAGAAGAATTTCATTAATTTTCTTTACAGATAGCCCATAAATGTATTAAAAATAAGATAGTCCTTTGGATACAGAATACTATAAACTCATTTAAAAAATGATCTTTAGTTAATACTTCAGATTCTAGGCAACAGATGGCCAATCAGAACCTAAGACATGTACCTATTGAATTACTAATTAAGTTTATAATATATGACATTTTTAGTACTGGAAAATAATAAAAGGAAAAACTGAATCAAATCAAATTACCTAGTCAATTATCTAAACAATGTGATGGCTTCCCCTTTATTTGAAAAATCTTAGTCTTGATGCCAATTATAAAACTAAATGATAGTCAAAAAAAAAAGAAAAAAAAGAAAGACTACATTTTAAAATCACTAAATAGTTGACAATAACATCAGGACTTTAGATGAAGATGAGTACATTCCTTCTCTGATATTCTTTTCTCTCAGGTCAGTTGTTGAATCTTGTAAACATTGCAGGCTACCAAGAAACAGATATATAGAGGTTGCACCATATAGAAGATTAATGTACTCCAAAGTTTAGTAAGAAGAAAATTAGAATCCAGGTCAATTAAATTAGGCGTGTCTTAGGGACAAGAAAAAAGATTCATAGAAAAGGACCAGAGAAAAGTGAAGCACATAGGCAAGCTTGACCTTCAAGGTGAATTCAGACTTTGATTTATCATCAAATTCTTAAAAGGTGAGAGACATGGAGAGCAGCCATAAATCTGTCTTACAGACCTAAGAGAAATATAACGGAATACATGGGCTTGACAAGGAACATCATGCTTGGTCAGTGTGTCTGACAAGCTACAGACTACCAGTAGTCTAAATACAAGAAGCCTCAGAGACTTCATCCTGAATTTCAGTGCAGGCCTAGAACTTCAAGGGCTATAATTGCTTATTGGACCAACTGGCTATTCCTCATCTTGCCTCTCTATCTATCCATTGGAGTGCTTTGCTTTTTGAGAGTTGATCTGTCAATCATAGGCTGTAATGCTTGGTAAAGTGTGGTTGGTTCTCAAATCATCACATTTCAAATCAGAAAATTCCAGGCATGCTGGATCAAAAGTGTAATTGACGATAAGCCAGAAGAAAATATAAGACAATGTAAGAGCCACAAAAATTATACAGAATTTGTAATCTATGACATGGGTTTTTAGTTAACTTTACCTCATATGGTTCAGACAGTTAGAGAGCATAGTACAGAAACAGGTCCTCATAGGAGTTAAGTAAGTTCATACTCACATCCTGGGGATTCTAACCCTAACTATAAGTCAAAAAAAAATCTCTACCTAAAACACTGAATCTAAACTTTCTGTTTGTGGGATTATCTCTTAATCTAGGTTAATCGGTTTGATATTTCTGTCCATTTATTTATTGCTTAAATGTAAAAAATAGAGGGAAAAAGAAAGTGAAATGAGATGATATATATAAGGGGTACAAGATATCATATTCCATAGTACCATATTTATTTACACTTTATATGTATCTATGATAATATTTATTCTTATATAAGATATTTTTAAGAAGAATCTTATATATGAATTTATAATGAATATGACATCAAATGCTTAAAATTTTGGCAACAAGTTGTGAATTTTATACCCTCATTATTTAATTGTTATTCTCAAATGAAAAGGAATTTTTATTACAATTTAATCGTCCCAGAATAGAAGACTTAGTCTAAGGACAGAGGAAGTCTTCATTTGGGGAAGAATTGAAATTAAGAAACTCATGTGACTGTCCAAGCACACTCATCACAAGTAATTATATCACATGGAGTCATTTGTTCTTGTTTATGTTTTTCTATGTAAGGCCATAATTCCTGGCAAAAAAGGCTGTAGTGGATCTTTTTAAAAAAATATAGTAGGCTACATATTCCTATTGCAAAACTAGAAAAGAAATATAAAAGTTAATTTAATCTTGAGAAAAGTAAAGGGAAAAAAGATTTTGAAATATTTTCTTTTAAGTGTGTGTGTGTGTGTGTGTGTGTGTGTGTGTGTGTGTGTGTGTGTGTATCCATTCAGGTGTGTGCACATATAGGTCCCCATGAGGTCCAGAAGAACCGAAAAGGACATCAGAGATCTGGAAGCTGGATTTACACACAACTGTGGGGTGGCCCATGTGGGTGTTGGTAAACAAACGCAGGTCTTAACCACTCAGCAATCTCTAAAACCCTAGATAATCTAAATATTTTGAAATATTTAGTCACCAAATTTTATTAATAACAAAATGATGAATAGCTTAGATTAAATTGAACTTAATAGGTTGAAATACTTTGGTTACAGTTGTTAGACAAAGAATATTTTCCAGTTAGTTGCCAAATATGGGTGTGTAGCCTATGGATACTAGAACAGTCTAATTAGTTCGAGTTTGGGTTTTATTTCTCTCATTTAAGAATTTTTTATAATTACTACCAGAGGTCATGGTAATAAGATAATCACACAATGTGTATAAAAAGCTATATTGTTCATTTATATGTGTCTTTACTTCCCTTTTTTCAGAAAAATTGTGTTTCGTAGGTAAATTAACATATTTTCTATCACCATAAGTTAATTCTACTTAATCATCCAAAACAAAATAATTCTTGGAATGGACAGAAGAGGGCATATATGGAATGCATTATAAAATATACGTAAAGTAAAAAAAAAATTCCACGAAAATCCTGAAAAGAAAATACTTGTAATCTAATTCTCAACCTTTATAGTGGTCGAAACTGCTGCCAATAAGTGTGATTTCTTTATATCTTGCCCTAGCACTGTATGTTGATGTTTTGTTTTGTTTTGTATCTCTTTGTAAAACTGTTAAGAGAGAAACTATAATAGTTGTCAGGCCACATCTGATGAAAACTGTGTTGTTCAATAATATATGTTAATATATCTAATTAACATCTGGGTAGCTTTGGGATACTCTCCAGTATTCTAAATAAAGAACACCTTGGAGGTTTTCACCTAAGATCTAGCCCCGCATTTGGGCAATGGTTAGAAGTGTGGTGTCTTATGCTTCACTGTTGCTGTGTATCATATTTATGAAGACATAATAAATGGTCATAATAGAAAAAGGATCATTGGAATAAAATAACGTGGTCCATCAAGTGCTCAGGCCAAGTTTATTACTGCAATGGACTTGGTTATAATTACCATAGAGGGAAGAATAACTGTAAGTTATTTTTATGTAAAAAGCATATTATTCTAAGCCAACATAATAAGAGTTTTTATGAACCACAATAATTGCACGGAAGAATCACAGAAGTACATTCTTCTGAAAGAAGAAGGTAGGTGTTGATAAGCTATTACAGAATTTTACAGGCAAAATGAACAAAAATAATTGTCATGGAAAATAATAGAAAATAATACAAGCACATTAACTTTTGTTGCAATGTGTGAGACAGATTAAATTATGAAAGTGAAAATACTTATTAAGTAATAGGAAACATTTTATATCACTTTAATGTCTATATTTTGAAATGACATGTTTTCAGTGAAATTCTTGTTTTTAATCTATTTTTATTATCCACCTTGCTGGTATGTGGGAAACAGTTTCTGATATGAGGCTGCTTTTTTTTAATAGTCAGTGAATTAATTTAGGAAAAAAATAATGGCTTTCAGTGTCTATTTAAATATCCTTTCATACAGTCTTCATGAGGATTTGATTAGAAGCCACTAGGATTTTATTATTGTATCTGATTTTATCTTTAAATGCTTAGATGAAAGTCGAATGTTACTCCCAGTTAATGCATCATAATAAACAAATAAAATTGATAATAATTACATTCTATGAATTCACATTGGGTAAAATAGGCTGTTTAAAAAATCCAGTATCAGAATTTTAGGACACAAGCACAGTAGGCACTTGTAACACACATATACCTATATTTGTATGTATGTATGTATGTATGTATGTATGTATGTATGTATGTATGTATGCATGTATGTACATATGTACCACATGTATATGTGTATGCATGTATGTACTAGGAAACATGCTACTTCAAAATATCCATTTGAATATAGTAAGTCTGTCCAATCTGAGATTACAGAGCAGCAAAAATCTGCAGCAAGGGGAATCAGAATTCCAAGGCTCCAAGTTTAAGACTAGCTTATACTACATAGGCTTTGTGTGTGTGTGTGTGTGTGTGTGTGTGTGTGTGTGTGTGTGCATGTGTATGTGTGTGTGTGCATCTTTATGTTAGTAATATATTTGTGTCCTAATTGTCATAATGAGATGAAAATAATTTCTTATATACAGATTCTAAAATGAGGAATATAAGAATGAACTGTATTGGTTTGAAGTACAATTACCAGCACTAAGAAATATCCTACTTGGAAATATCCATTTGAGTGTGTAAGGACACTCTCAGGGCTGAGATTTCAGAGCAGCATGGATCTGCATCAAAGGGATCACAATTTCAGGTCACCAAGTTTAAGACTAATTCATAATACATAGGCTTTGTATCCAAACTCAAGCAACTAAGAGACAAATAAACAGAAAAAATAAATAAATCCAAATGTTTACTCACAAATATGGAGCTTTGCAAATGAAAATAAAAGCAGAAATTTGTTTTTATGCCTATTTTTAAGAATATTTTTTCAGATCAGCATTTGGAAACTGTTCCTGACAATCAGATGAAAGCTCAGATTACTTAGGCATTCCAGCACAACACTGCACAAAGCTAATAATTGAATAACTGAAAAGAAAGGGATTAGATAGCAAAATAGCCAGAAACATAGTTGTCAGTACTACTTAAAAATATTCAAGGTACACACAGAGAATTCATTCATGTTTTTGATGAAACAAGGGTATCACTACAGAACCAAGATAAGAAGGTTTAAAATGTGTACAAAAGGATTAGCCTTGTAGACGAGAAATTCCAAAACACAAATGACTGGCTGAGCAAGGAGAAGATTCTGAAAAAGCCAGAAGAGTTAGTGACAAGAGACTGCTCAGTTGGTCAATGAGAAACACAGTGGGTGTTACTATTTTGTCTAATTTCTGCCCCACAGTTACCTGGCATCAGCCCTGTATGTCGGACTCACTATAAAAGGGGCTGCTTGTTGCCTCTGCTCTCTGTTGCTCTTCCCTACTTGCTCCTGCTGTCTCCCTCACCCCTTCCCCCTCTCTCCCCATTCCCTCCCCCCCTCTCTCTAAGTGCTCGTGGCCAGCCTTTCTTCTCTTGTCTTCTCTTGTCTTCTCTTGTCTTCTCTTGTCTTCTCTTGTCTTCTCTTGTCTTCTCTTCTCCTCTCTTCTCCTCTCCTCTTCTCCTCTTCTTTCTCCTCTCCCCTCTCCCCTCTCCTCTCCTCTCCCCTCTCCCCTTTCCCCTCTCCCCTCTCCCCTCTCCTCCTCTCTCCTCCCCTCTCTGCCTCAGCCTTTCTCTGTCTCTATTACCCTCTCGACTCCCCTCCCCACACCCTGAATAAACTCTATTCTATACAATACAATTCTGTCCTGTGGATGATCCCTCATGAGGAAAGGGATAGGTGCCTCAGCATGGGCCCATCGAGGCATCCCTCTTCCCACACCTGAAGACCCATCCACCAAAGCATATGCCTGCTCTCCTTATCTTTTTGTAGACATAACAATGGGAGCATCATCAGTCCATGAGGCCAGGAAGATAAGTGATTCCTATTTGTAGATGGAATATTCTGCTTGGGAGACTTAGAGATACCAATGGAATACTGTTAGACCTGACCAAAATTTTAAACAAATTAAAAAAATTCCAAAGTAATCATTTTTTCTTTATACCAATAATGAACTTTTGAGAAAGTAGAAAAAGTTAAAATTCCATAACAGTGGTGCTTCAATAACGGAAGCCCTTATTATAAATGTCTGTATATGAAATGCACAACTATTTTCTTAACTACAGTCATTGTTTCAGTTTCATGTTATAAAATGTTTGCAAACAAATCAGTTATATTGTTATAGTTGTGTTAATTGTTAAAGTTGCAAGACCTACAATCGCCTGGGAGACAAGACTTTCACTTACACTCTGAGGGACTATTTTACAGACATACCTGGTACCTGTAGGGATTATCTTGATTGGGTTAAATGACATGGCGCTACCTTCTCACTTTGCATGTCCTCATTTTCAAGGGTAATTCTGGAAAAAGGAGGAAGTGAGTTGCATACAGGACTCATTGGTCTCCCCCAGGGTGTCAATGCCTGTGGTTATGTGCTTCAACCTCTTGTTCCCTTGACTTTCCTTCAGGGTTAGGCTGTAGCCTTAAAATATGAACCAAAATAAACCCTGTATTCTTTAAGTTCTTCACATAGCAACAAAAGAAAAGACTAAGATACAGGGCAAAGGATGATGGAACACTTGACAGACAGATATGCATTTTTCTTGAAATTCTCTTTCCCATTTTTACATGTATGTTTAATCAATTTTTAAATTACCATGTCACAGTGTCATGTTTTATACTTTATGAAGAGAAACTTATTCAAAGTTATGTCAAACCTATTTCCATCTATCAGGCCAACATTTCTATATCTTTCATTTTTCTTGCCTGTTATGTAAGATACTGGTAATTTACAAGGATATTTTTTGGTTTATTTTGTTTGTTATTTCTTTCCTTTTGTCTGTTTTCCCCACTTCGTACAATATGTGCACAGGTAGGTTTATACTTTATTTTATCTGTTATTTCTTGGAATCTATTATTTAATTGGTACTTTTAAGTTTTGAACTAATGTAGACTGAAGAGGAAAAAAAAGAGATGGGGGCTAATGCTTATTTATAGTAACTGAAACTTGCTTCAGTAGGATAGAGTATTCCAGACAGTACAGTGCATTTGGGACAAACCAAAACCAAAACCTAACTGGGAACTTGAGTGAGGAACTAATTTGAATATATCTGTGAATCTGTGAGTGATGTAAGAGGGCTCAAAAAAGCCAATCAGAGAGTTAGCATTCAGAAAAAACCCTTCAGTATAGAATAACAAGAAGGCTTGGTGTGTTCAAGAAGATGATGTGAGTGGGGGCAACAGCAAGATCTTAGTTGAAAGATTATGTCTTTTAGAATGAAGAGGAAATAAATGGAACAATATGAGCCATGTAGGCCTCAATAACATTTGTGAAATTCACATATTAACAATGAAATATAATCTTGAACCACAGTATGAATTCCTTAAATTCAAATGAGAAAAATCTATGCTGATTGCTTATATTAGGAAAACTCTTGCAAGATGGAGGGAAAGTCAGCTTCATTCATTCCTCCCTCTGAATGTCAGTCTCACATTCACGTTTTAGATTCAAGAGTCTAAAAATGATGCAAATATACCTGAATTTTATTCTTATTGAATATATACAGATATCATTTTATTACGCATTGAAAAATATATTTGAAAATGACTTTTGCCAAATGAAGTGCAGTTCTATTTAATTGGTATCATTTAAACATTTCTGATAAAGGCCTTCTTTAAATGCCTGGGAAGGAAATGTTCTAGGAAGAAGAGAAATGATGCAGCATGGAATATGATATTTCTCTTAATAAATCCTTGAAGTTTCTAGGGAAACAGCTTACCAAATCCTAGATATGAGCAAGAGCTGCATTAATGTCAGTCATATAATAACAGCACGTAGCATCCTACTCATAGGAGACCGTGTATTCAGTCTCCTGTTCAGGGAGAAAAAACACTGCCATGCTCCTCAGTGATGGCTTATCGATTGATGGGATCCAAGGATCAGGTCGATGTGAAAAAACAGAGAAAAATTATTCTGTTTTTTTTTTCACCAAAAATAAATCCAGAAAGTAAAAGATTCTCTGTAGGAGCTACATTAAGAAAAATATCATTTATCAGACACTATCATCATAAATCCACTTGAGATTTCAAAGTAGTGTATAGTCTACTAAGCTAATACTGGGAGATAAAATAAATGGAGTGATCTATGTGTGGGGAAGAGCAATATGTAATTTATTTTTATCATTGAGAATGATAACAGACATGAAAAATTACATGTGAAAACCAGGCTGTAAGTTTCCTAACAGAGCAATGATACATCTTTCTCTATTGTAATCCAATAGAAAACATTAGATTTATGGGTGACATTTGATTGAATTGATTATTTCAATGCATGGTACAGTTCTGTGGATGTGGCTTAGCTGGGATGTGGAGTGCTTATCTAGCATGGTCATGGATGAGGTCCCGGTTTCTACTCCCAGAACCTCTTAAACAAGGGATGACAACACATCTCTTTAATATCAAGAATTTTGGATGAGAAGACTGCAAGATACAGAGGTCAGGATCATTTTCAGCTATAAAAGGAGCTTGAGGTTAGCCTGGGCTAGAGACTTTGTCCCAACATATACAGAGAAATAAATGGGTACATAAAAATACATGGTGTTCCATTTGTGCAGACTCCATTATTGTGTGCAAATCTCCAACACAAAGCTTAATAAAGACATTAAAAGTAAAATTTTAATGTCTAAGTTTACTCAGTCAATTCAAGGCTTGCAGAGTTTACTTCATTGTGATAACTCTTTTATATTCATGTTTTATTAATTATCTCTATCATATTTAAATTATCTACATTTATAAAAATATGCATATATATTTATTTTCAGCATAAGAAGGAAGCATTGTTCACTTGTTTATTTTCTTATTCAATTTGTTGTGTCTTTGGTCTTGGAAATACTTGGAAACACATTCCCAACAGTTTGTGTGTATATACCTAGGTTGTGCTCAGAGACTGTCGTTTTGTATATGCTGCGTCTCATCATAAAACTAGACAATTTTACAAGGAACCTGTTCTGTATATTTTATTTTTATTTATGTATATGTGCATTCGTGTGTTTATTTGTTCATGCATGTGGTATTTGAGTGTGTGTGGATGGGGCATGTCCATGTATGGGAGAGAAGTAAGAGACAATGTTAGGTCTGCTGAAGCCAGAGTTATATGCAACTTAAAGTGCTTTACATGGATGCTAGAAACAGAACTTCGCTCATTTGAAAGAGTAGCAAGCACTTAATTCATATCTCTATACGTTGACAAGGAATATTATTTGTTTTTATTAAAGGATAATATTAGAAATCAAATTCTGTGTACTAGGTGAAATCATCTGCTCAAGTTATGAATTCGAGATTATTCTGAGTTCTTAGGAAACAACGGAACTGGTAGAATTCATGTACACTTTGTATTTATAATCAACATCATCTTCTATGAACTGAAAGGAAATGGAAGGTGACACCTACAGCTATAGGTTGCAACTTCATGAGTTTATTCACATTCCTGCATTCATGCATAATTTTTTCACTTCAGCTCAGAGGACATGGCTGCCTCCATCTATCATCCATAGATTCTGTTTTCAATTCAAGAATTTAAAAACCATATTCCTGTGCTTCTCATCTGTCCCCATCTATTTTTTCTCTTCCATCTTATAGAACCCACTCATTTCAAAGAAACTTAGGTCAGCATTCCTTAAATCTATAACATCCCCCGTGTTTGTTTGTTTTTTTTTTCATCCATAATATACTTAGATTATTTTATCAGTATTCCACTCTCTGTTACAGCCTGGCACCCTCTGATATTCTCAATGCTTTTAAAAATTTGCATGCAATAATGTTCACTTTTCATGCTGTAAACTACTATGGATTTTATAAAATGCAAAGCCCCATGGAATCACTCAAATGGAACATCTTCACTGCCCCAGGAAATTTACATATTGGATGTTCCTTTCTCAGTGAAAATTTGAACCAGCTGCATAATTTGGATCTTGAAGAATGTGATGTAATTAGAACTAGACAACATATTGCCTTTGCGGGATGACCTTAGCAATATGCACTTAAGGTTAACAGTTTATGTGATTTCATAGTGTATTTCTTTTCATCGGGTAATTTATTTTGTTATATGGATTCAAAGAGTATATTCATTCATCTCCTCCGTAGTCATTCCTCTATTGATTGATCAATCACATGGTTGTTACAAAATCACGTGACTTTAAACACATCTATTATAAACATTATTACATGAAGTTCTGTGACATATGTTCAAAAGTATATTTTTAATTGTTTCCTTTATGAGAATTTCATATAAGTACATATTTAAATATAGTAATTTCTATTTAATTTCTTCTTCCAACTTCCTTGCTGTTTCCTCACCATGCCCCTTTCCCAATTTTGTACCGTTTTGTTTTTCTAAATTGTATGTATTTATTGTTTTACATATATGGGTGTGTGTATGTTCATGTAAGCCTATGTAGAACTAGTGTTTGTTGTTCACAGAAGATAGTACAAGGTGTCACCAAGCATGAAAACTGAGTTATATGTATTTCTTAATACTCCATGCGCATGCTGGAAATGCAACCAGGATCCTCTGGAAAAGCAACCAATGATCTTAACTCTTAAGCCATCTCTCAAGCCCCACTCTCCTCCCTTGTGATAACTCACTCAGCTCAATTATTTCTGATTATATGTGCATATGTGGGGCATTCATAAAAACATCTATAAAAGTAACGAATCACCTTCCTTTTGCTAAATATCAAGTACCAACACCTTTTGTTTAAGGAACGGTGTCTGAAGAGCACCTCTCCATGTACAGTATAACTTTGTCCTTTTATTTGCTTTTTTTAATTTTTTCTGGAGGATTTTTTTAATTAGTTGTAAGAATTTTGTAGTGCAGGGGTTGGGGATTTAGCTCAGTGGTAGAGCGCTTGCCTAGCAAGGCCCTGGGTTCGGTCCCCAGCTCCGAAAAAAAAGAAAAAAAAAAAGAATTTTGTAGTGCGAGAATAGATGCTAAGTTAAGTTTATGGTTAACTCTGCTAGAAACCAAGAATCATTTTCTAAGGGGTTGTGTAGAGAATGAGTTGACATGTTTTTCATTCTCATAAGCAAATATCATTGCTGTTGCTGCCTGTGTTGTGGAGTGGTGGTGGGTCAAGTGTCTAATTAGTACAAATATGCCCCCCTGATATTTTATGAAAAATTCTCTAACATAGAGATTTACTGACCAATTGTTTCTCCTTTGGAAAGGTGTCTGTTTAGATTATTTGTCAATATAAGGATTATTTTTTATTATTTAAATAATATTTTGTTTCCTTTGAAAATGCCTGTGTATATAATATGTCTTGATTATATCAGTCCTGTACTCTCCAAATCTCATACATGTTAGGCATCCTAGGCATCTTCACAACTTCTTTCTTACCACCCAATTGTGTGTGTGTGTGTGTGTGTGTGTGTGTGTGTGTGTGAGAGAGAGAGAGAGAGAGAGAGAGAGAGAGAGAGAGAGAGAATGTGTGCCTGTTTGTCACTGTGTTTAATTACTAAGATCATGTGTTTAAGCACACAGTATCATCAAATTGGGCATGGACAACCTAGAAGTGGCTAAGCAACCAAGAAAAGTGACTCTTTCATCCCTAGGTGACATCAACTACCAATAGTTCCATAGATAATGAAAAGACACAGGAACTCTTGGTGAAAAAATTATGGAATTTTAAGGCTCTTTATCTTTTATAGGTTTTGTGCAGAGATTCAAGCCACTGTTAGTTGTCTTATATGTAGGATATAAGATTTATTTGTGTGTGTTGAATATGTTTGATCTCTGTCTAGAGTTGTTCTTCACTCTGTTAAGCATTTAAGCAACAGAATTTTTTAATTTAAAGTCTAGCTGTTAATTTTATTTTTCTTGTATCATTAAAGAACATTTATCATAGACATTTTCTTGCATGTTTCTGTTGAATGGCTCTTTTTCACATTTCTTATCACATTAAATCTTTTGAAATAATTTTGTGATACACACACATTCACACACCTACACACACCTACACACACATACACACACACAAACACACACACATATATATATATATATATATGTATATATATATACATATACATATATATTTCCTCAACTTATATATAGACACAATTTGTGGATAGAAAAGATAGATACAAAACAGAGAGGTGATTATGAGAAATGATAGATGCATAGATGTGGTAAAGATACAATATAGACTGATTGATCATGGGTAAAAACTTGTTTTCTTTTACCTAAACATGGAGACTTCCACACAGGTCAATCGCCCTGCCTTTCAGATGGATTTCGAAAGAGCCAAGTGACAGTGGCTATGATGACTCCAGAGAAGTTGCTACTATATTTGCTAGGAACCTAAATGTAAAGTACTATCATATTTTTTTAATTATGACTCTTACAATGTATTCTACTTATCTCAATGTTTCCATATATCTACTCCATCAGAATGGGATCCATTTTTTCCTTCTGCATGTGCATTGAGAGAGGAGGAAGTACTGAGACAGTCTCTGAGTTAACTTTCCTCTTGCTCAGGGTAGCAACTCCAGTGTATATCAATATATTTTATTGCTGCAGATGCAATGTGACATTTCCTAATGCAGTTCAGTCAACACACATTCAAGTCCAGAGTGAAAATAGTGTTTGTATACTCCATGGCCAGTAATTGTCACTTTCAGCAAGTAAGTAGATGGGACTTTCTCAGTTCCTGTCCAGTCAAGCTTATAGGACTATTAGTTCTTCAATCCAGTCCCATCCCAATAATCCAGCATTGTTTATATGCGTTTTCAGATATAAGAAGAACAAAAAGAGCTCAAGGCATTTTTAGTGAACATCACACATACTCTAAATGCTAGAATCAAAGCTAAACTTAGATCTACTTCACTCTCAATTGGTTTTCTTCACTCTATCTATCTATCTATCTATCTATCTATCTATCTATCTATCTATCTATCTATCTATCTATCTATTTTCACATCCAGATTTTATTCCCCTTCAGGTCCACCCCTCCCCCGAGTTTCCACATCCCATACTTTCTCCCCAGCCTACCCCTGTTCTCCCCTGTCTTGTCTCCAAAAGGCTGTCACCACCCCACCCACCATGCCAGACTTCTAAACTTCCTGCAGTCTCTAGTCTCTTGAGGATTAGGTACATCTTTTCTGTCTGAACTCAGACCTGGGAGTTCTATGCTGGGGACCTCATCTCAGTTGGTGTATAGGCCTGGTTGGTGATTCAATGTTTAAGAGATCTCAGGGGTCCAGGTTAATTGAGAGTGCTGGTTCTCCTACAGGGCTGCTCTCTTTATCTTCCTTCAGATTTTTCCTAATTCAACCAGACAGGTCAGTAGCTTCTGTTCATTGGTTGGGTGCATATATCTGCATCTGATTCTTTCAGCTGCTTGTTGGGTCTTTTGGAGAGCAGCCATGGTAAGTACTGCTTTGTGAATGCCTCATAGCCTCAGTAATGGTGTCAGGTCTTGGGGCCTCCCCTTGAGCAGGAACCCACTTTGGTCCTGTTCCTGGATCTTCTTTTTCCCATTTTCTTCGCCATTTCCATCCCTGCATTTCTTTCAGACAGGAAAAATTATGGGTTAGAGCTTTGGTTGTGGGATAGCAACCCCATCCCTCACTTGATGTCCTATCTTCTGCTGGAGATAGATTCAATAAGTTCCCTCTCCCCACTGTAGGGCCTTTCATTTACCACCCCCCCCACCTTGGAGTCCTGAGTGTTTCTTTCTCTCCAGGTCTCTGGTACTTTCTAGAGGGTCTTCCCAAACTCCTTCCTCCCAAGGTCACCTGTTTCCATTCTTTCTGCTGGCCTTCAGGGCTTCAGTCCTTTTCCCCACCCAATACCAGATCATGTTCCCCTTTCCTCCACCCCCAGCCCCTTTCCCTCTTCTGTCCCTTCCTCCCTCCTCCCTTTGTGGTTGCTTTCAGCTCCCTCCCAGGTGGAACTGAGGCATCCTGACCTGGAACTTTCAGCTTGGTGACCGTACCTTGGCTATTCTGTACTTTTTTTTTTTTTTGGCTAATATCCACTCATTAGGAAGAACATACCATGCATGTCTTTTGAGTTACCTCACTCAGGATGAAATTTTCTAGTTCCATCCATTTGCCAGCAAAACTCAGAATGTGCTCATTCTTAATAGCTAAGTAGTATTCCATTGTGTAAATGAACCACATTTTCTATATCCATTCTTTTGTTATGGGACATCTGTGTTGTTCCCAGCTTCTAGCTATCACAAATAAGTCTGTTATGAACATAGTGGAACATGTGACCCTGTGGCATGGTAGGGCATCTTTGGGATATATTCCCAAGAGTGGTATTCCTGTATCTTTAAGTAAGTTTATTTCTAATTTTCTGAGGAACCTTTAGACTGATTTCCAGAGTGGTTTTATCAGTTTGCAATTCCACAAGCAATGAAGAAGTGTTCTGTTTTCTCCATATCCTCACCAACATGTGTTGTCTCCTGAGGTTTTGATCTTAGCCATTCTAACTGGTGTAAGATGGAATCTCAGGGTTATTTTGATTTGCAATTCTCTGATCACTAAGGACTTTGAACATCTCTTTGTGCTTCTTAGCCATTTGAAATTTCTCTATAGTGAATTTTCAGTTTAGTTCTATACCCCACTTTTGATTGGGTTATTTGTTTTTTTCAGTTCTTTATATATTTTGGATGTTAGCCCTTTATCAGATGCGGGGTTAGTGAAGTTTTTCCCAATCTATACGATGCCAATTTGCTTATTGATCATGTCCTATGCCTTACAGAAGCTTTCCAGTTTCATAAAGTCCCATAGTCAAAGAAGTGGTTGTGAATTGAATAAAATTCATATTACTTAGAAAATGCCATGCCCATCAGCCAGCAATCTAGATGGGGAATTTGGATGAGTACTCCCTCATCCAAAGGATTTCTTTCTTGATTCCAACTTTGTAAACATTTATAAATAAGTACAAATATTTAATAACGATGAGCTGACCCTTTCAGATTAATGCATATTACAATGCCTTAATTTAATCAACCTTCCTCCATCTCCAAAGAGCAAAAGTGTGTTAATGAAACATTTCTAGATGATTTTGAACCAGATCCTCATATTGGGTTCATTGGTTCTCCCACTTCTAATAAATTTCACAATATATTCTACTAAAACTGTATATTATTTCCTGTACATTAACCCTCTACATTTTCAAAATAAATAAGTCATAGTTATTTTCAGAAGTTTGTTTTCCTTTTTTTTTTTTACTTTATTTTGTCTTTGACAATTTTTGAGATGGAATTCCCATGTCTCAAAATAGGCTGCACTTCAATTTTGTTATATAGGTTAGGAAGACCTTACATTTGTGATCTTTCTGCCTCCTTTTTTCAGATGCTGGATAAAAAATTCATAACATCATGTTTTCTTTTTGTAATAATGGGGACAGTACCCAGGGCCATATGTATGATTAGCAAGTATTCAACCAAGTGACCCCCAGTCTCAACCATAGCCCTTTTCCAATTTTTCACTCAGATTTAAAGAAAAGATACTGTATGTATGATGTACAACAAACTCCTGTGAAGATTAAAAAAAAAAAGCCAACAATAACAACTGTAGCCTGGAGCCCCACCATATCCACAGAGTCATGAATATATGTATTTTGAACAAGTTATTCCAGTATACAAACACAACCAAGGCTATACAATTTAGTTGTAAGGCTGATATAATGATCAAAGAATGATAAATGCTAAATAAGAATCCTTGCCTTTCATACTCTATGAACACACTCAGTATTTTCCAGGGGACTCATACAAAGTTGATCTAGACTTGATAGGTAACTGTCAGGTCCAAGGTGAATGCCAATGTCATGTAATATTAACAGTTTTTTTCAAACAAACATTATCATCACATCTCAGTTATTGTCTCTGCCTTGGAGTCAAACTATAGGATGTTCCAAATTTTAAAGTCATGAGGTTGTCAAAGATTCACTCCTTTTGGAAGTTTCATGGAAAGATCTCTTTCTTTATTATGTTAAACTTGAAGATCCCACTTTCTTGCTCCACTCCAAGATCATTTCTCCATATTCAAAGTGAGTCATGTAGTGATTTCAGTGTACCTTCAATTCTCACTAAGTAAAGTTAATTCAGTTCCATATAGCTTTTCATAATATTGCTACCCTACCTTTATACACTTGGTCCTTATTCTACATTTATAGACTTTTAGTTATAGTTTGAGTAACATTCTTTTTTCTGTTGGACTATAGACTTTATGAACTTAAAAGCCATAGTTCCGGTTTTCAGTTTTTCTAAATGTTCCGGCTACAAGACAAGTTAGGGGGATTGCACTCAGAGAATTTTCTAAAGGAAAATATATGAATTCAGAACAAAATGAATTATATTATAATTTCACCTGAAAAGACTTGCTACAAAGTTTGAAAAATTCAACCATGAAGTATTGAAAAGTACCTAGGATCTTCACCATATGAAAAACTTCTCTTCCATTACAGTAAAAATGGATCTTAAAATATGGGCAGAAAATTACTCTCATTCTCTCTAATTTGAACAAAAGAAGAACACATATATTTATTATTTAGGGCATTTGAATTACAGTAAAGGTACATCCCTTTTTTTCTTCTATGTTCTTTCCTTGGTCTAATCTTAAAATATCCTTGAGATTATTTTAGAACCTTTTATCTTATTTTTCGTAAGGGAGAAACATCACCCCTCGTTAGAAATTTATAGATATTCAAACCATTCCTGTCATCTTATCGGCAACCTAAAAATATTTTTAAAAACTACTAGCTTTTATATTTTATTCTCAAATAATTATTTTCTAGTTCTTAAAATTCTTTCCTAGATGCTGATATTCTTTTTTTTTCTTTTTTATTTATTTTTTTTTATTAACTTGAATATTTCTTATATACATTTCAGTGTTATTCCTTTCCTGGTTTCAAAACATCCCCTCCCCCCCTTCCTTATGGGTGTTCCCCTCCCCACCCTCCCCCCATTGCCGCCCTCCCCCCGACAGTCTAGTTCACTGGGGGTTCAGTCTTAGCAGGACCCAGGGCTTCCCCTTCCACTGGTGCTTTTACTAGGATATTCATTGCTACCTATGAGGTCAGAGTCCAGGGTCAGTCCATGTATAGTCTTTAGGTAGTGGCTTAGTCCCTGGAAGCACTGGTTGCTTGGCATTGTTGTACATATGGGGTCTCGAGCCCCTTCAAGCTCTTCCAGTTCTTTCTCTGATGCTGATATTCTTAAATATTACTCAAATCAGCAAGATTCGTTTTACTTTTAAAATATGGTTCTATAATCATAATTTGAATGGACTTTTGGGCCACAATGCTACTCAACTACTAACTAACTGTGAGGTTTCTGATTGTATCAGGCATGCATTGACTTCATGCCTTCTCGAACCTGAATATTTTTAGGATCAACTACAAATATGTACTGAATCGTCCTACATGTCAGACACTATGGGAATGATTATAGAAGAAAAAACTGATTAGGACAGACAGCCAATTGTGAGGTATTTCCCATTTTTAAGGAAATGAAAATCTGAAGCCATTATACTTCTTAGCAGAGAGGAATAAATTATTCTTGCAGTGAAGAGGACACAGAACAACTGAAATTTGAGTTAAGCATTAGAGGAGGCTCATTTTAACCCTTCAGAATGCTTTCAGAAATCTCTCAAATGTAGGACATATTTGAGAAATAATGAAGATTAGAGTGAAGTCCAGGAGAATAATTTTATGCATGATGTGTGGAGTATTTTTATTTTTGAACAAAGACATAAATATCTTGTTCATAAGAAATAAAGATACATCTCAATATGTCCCCTCCTAATGCAACAATTAAGCTAAATGTATTTGATTTTTAGGACACTCATAAATTAACACTAATTGACTGTGCTAAAACAACATGACTGTTTCTTGCACTATTCTGTTCAGATGTTTAAAACAAAAAGGTTTGCAGGAGCTTATGTATTGTGGTTGACTCATAAGAAGACGTTTCTTTGTTGCAATTGACTTGAAGAATCCATTGTGTTTCTCTGTTCATGATGGTCTCTAGTTTAAGGGAACAATTCAAATTTTGATTCTACTCATAACTATTTTTCTTATAGAAAATATAATTATGGTAACTAATGCTTTAGGAGTCTGTTTTCAACCAGTAGATATATCTGCTTTTAGCTGTAAACCCTCAAATTTAAGTTTTACTAAAATGTTTACAAATACCTTAAATTCTTGTTAAAATAATATGGGGTTTTATTGTTTTCTTTGTTGCTCTTCTGTTTTTTATTTTTATTTTTACAAATTATAATATCGGTTTAAATTATTTTATGGTCATCTGAAATTTTCCTGCCAGGCCCCGTACGGCCTTGGTGGAGACAGAATGATGTAGTTCCTGCCCCTGGGAGAAGGCCAGGAGACATGGGCCTCCTTGAGCATTGATGGCTGCCTTTGGCATAAGAATTGTTAGTTTAATAATGTAAACATCTTCACATTCCTCTGAGGACCGAACTACCTGTCAATAGTAATAAGACTCCATGTCAATCAAAAACAGCTTGAGTTCCGGAAGCAAAGGTGTGGCTATTGTCTCAGCAAAATGATAAAAGCTGGAACCTTCAGGACAGTCCCTAAGGCTGTTGAAAGAATTCTTTAAAACATGAATTTGAAAACGTGTAATTTTCTCAACTATGCAAAAATATGAGGATGCAATATGAATTGTATAAGGAACTTCACAGATCTAAAAGTACAGTGGCAGCTACACTATAAGCCAGCTCGTCATAAAGATACAAAGACAGACAGACACAAATGCACACAGATTCCTGTCTTCAAGATCACCTGGGACACAAAGCCAGTAGGAAAATCAAAGGGAACCTGAAATAAATAAGTGAACTGTTATGTAAAACATCATCTTCATCTTCATCGTCATCATCATCATCATCAACAACAACAACAACAACAGCAACAACAACAACAACGACAACAACAACGACAAACCTAGGCTTTTGGTCTGCATGACATGAGCTAACAAAACGTGATAGTAATTCTTTAGAATTTTCTCTACGACATGCCAAACTCTCTGGAGATCTCTGGAGAGAGTAAACAGCTCTTCCAGAATTTTTGTAATGGGAATTCTGACCAAAAGACCAAAAAACACTTACAGTGCTGAATTGCTGTCTAAAGAGTGTACACAGTTCTCTTAGAAGTGTTTTCTGGCTTTCTGATTTTGATTGGCAAATCCAAAAGTTTCTTTCTGAAATTTTTAACAGGATTCTGGCTTGGTTAGAAGATGGAACACTTTTTTTATAGCAGCTTTTCTGACTTTGCCCAGAAAACCCTTGAGCTATCCAGAGAGCTTTTAGAATTTTGACTAACAGAGACAGCTGTCTCAAACGGCGAGCTTTTAGAGTAACAAGAAAAAGCTGTCTACAGCATAATAGAACACAAAGTGGGGGAGAGAGAGAGAGAGAGAGAGAGAGAGAGAGAGAGAGAGAGAGAGAGAGAGAGAGAGAGAGAGTGCACAAGGAAAGCCATCTCAATAGAACTTTAGCCACCAACTTGGTCCCACTATTCTAGTGATCAAGGTTAGGTCCACCAGGGTCTTTTCGTTTGGCTCTGCAAAGTTAACAGCCGTTCCCAAAATGAACAGCTCAACTACTTTAGATATCACTTTAAAGTATAGGACTTTGTTTAAGCCTGTGGAAATAGTTGAATGCATAAGAACACTTTCTGCACAAACAAAGACCTGAGTTCAAATCCCCTGGAATCAAAGCTAGGCACTGTGGAATATGGACCTGTAAACTCTGTGCTATGTGAAGGTTGTTAACATAGCACACGACTACTTACTTAAGCTTTGTGAACCATCCTAAGCTCAGTTTCCGTGAGACCCTTTCTCAAGGGAATAAGGCAGAAAAATGAGAGGGAAGAACCCTCAACCCCTCCCTACAGATTCTGTGGGGTGAGGATGCATTCATCTGCACCAGAGGTGGGGGATACACCACCACACCATGCTTAAGCTTAAAAAAATCAATAAATATAAAACCTTGATCATTTTTTTCAGAAATCTCAATAATCGTCAAATCAATTGTGTGTGTTTGAGACCCTTGTTATGATTCTACTATGACGAACATTCCTTCTAATTTGTAACTTTCTTGAAGCTAGAACAGAATTAATGTTTCACAGTCAATGAGGCCATCATAAGACAGCATGGTAGACATTTTCATTGAATATGAGAGACAAGAGGATAAGGAAACCTGTAGTCCTAAGCAACTTTAAAATCTCACTTGCACACTCTGTCAGGTTTAGAGGTCTAGGAATAAGCTATGGCCCTGGAGGCTTGGCGTATGAATCATGCTACATACACTAAGCCTTGACGCCTGGGGTTCTCAGATGGACCCCATGGGTCTGAGGTTCAGACTTCTAAAAGGTTCTTTCTACTTTCATTTTATTCTTGCTTGAAGAATGGCATGTGTTTATATCTGAGTGATTTTGTCAGGCTGTTTCCTGCCAATTGGGATTTTGCTCAACCAAGCCATTTCTTTCATTTTGTCCTTTATATATCATTCCTAAACAAGGACAGAAACATTGCTACTGAAACCTTGAAAATTGCCCTGGAGATTCCATGTGTGTCCCAAGGATTAGACAAGAGGGAGATCTATAGTGACAGAGTTCAGGGTCGCTTTTGGCTTCTTCAGAGAAGGCAGAGGACGTAAATGCAACATTGCATTTTATATTATATCTGTGTGGTGTTGCATGCATGTACATATGCGTTGTGTGGTGTGTGTGTGTGTGTTTGGTGAAGATCTTTTCCCACTCTGCAGGCAGCTGTTTGTCCTAATGATGATGTCCTTTATATTACAGAAGATTTAATTGTCATGATATCTCATTTGTTAATTGTCGATTTTAGTGTTTGTGTTTTTGCTGTTCTATTCAGGAAGTTGTCCCCTGTGCTAATGCATCAAGGCTATGCCCTACTTTATGTTCCTTCATATTTAGTATATCCAGGTTCATATTGAGGGTTTTAGTCTACTTAGACTTGAGTTTTGTGCAGGGTGATAGATATGAATCTATTTGCATCCTTCTACATTTAGTTAGATCAGAACAATTTGTGGAAAATACTTCCATTTTTGACACCAAATGACTTGACCTTCTTTATAAAAAAAATCAAATGTTCATAGTTATGCAGTTACATTAGGGTCTTAAATTCACTTCCGTTGATCCACCTCTCTGTTTTTATTGTAATACATTGAAGTTTCATTGCCATAGCTCTGCAGTAGAGCATGAAATCTGGGACACTTTTATTTTATTTATTATTCAGGATTATCTAATCTAGGGGATTTTTTTTGTTTATTTTGTTTGTATGAATTTGAGTGCTGTTCTTTCAAGGTCCTTAAAGAATTTTGTTGAATTTTAATGGTGATTACATTGACTGTAGATTGCTTTGGGGAGAATGACCTCTTTTTTTTTTTTTTTTTTTTTGTGTTTTATGATCATTTAAAAAATCTTTTTTTTTTTTCTTTTTTAACTTGAGTATTTTTTTTTTACATTTCTATTGTTATTCCCTTTCCTGGTTTCCGGGCCAACATATCCCTAGCCCCTACCCCTCCCCTTCTAGATTGGTGTTCCCCTCCCCATCCTCTTTTACTCTATTAATTTTTCAAATCTATGAGCATGGGAGATCTTTTAACCTTCTGATTTTTTTTTTCAATGTATTTCTTCAGAGACTTGAAGTTCTTGTCATAAAGCTCTTTTACTTCCTTGATTAGGGTTACTTGAAGATATTTAATATTATTTGTGACTATTGTGAAGAATGATGTTCCCTTGATTTCTTTCTCAGCCTATGTGTCATTTATATATAGGACTACTGATGTGTTTGCTTGTTTTATATTAATCTTGTCATTCAGTAATTTATTGACTTCAGGTGCATGCCTGGTAGAATTTTTTTTTTTTTTTTTTTTTTATTATTAACTTTGAGTATTTCTTATACATTACGAATGTTATTCCCTTTCCCGCTTCCGGGCAAACATCCCCTCCCCCCCCCCCTTCCTTATGGGTGTTCCCCTCCCCACCCTCCCCCCATTGCTGCCCTCTCCCCAACAGTCTAGTTCACTAGGGGTTCAGTCTTAGCAGGACCCAGGGCTTCCCTTCCACTGGTGTTTTACTAGGATATTCATTGCAACCTTCGAGGTCAGAGTCCAGGGTCAGTCCATGTATAGTCTTTGTGTAGTGGCTTAGTCCCTGGAAGCTCTGGTTGGTTGGCATTGCTGTACATATGGGGTCTCGAGCTCCTTCAAGCTCTTCCAGTTCTTTCTCTGATTCCTTCAACAGGGGTCCTGTTCTCAGTTCAGTGGTTTCCTGCTGGCATACGCCTCTGTATTTGCTGTATTCTGGCTGTGTCTCTCATGAGCGATCTGCATTCACATTTTGATCATCCGTCTTGAGTTTCATTTGTTCTAGGCATCTAGGGTAATTCAAGCATTTGGGCTAATAGCCACTTATCAATGAGTACATACCATGTATGTCTTTCTGTGATTGGGTTAGCTCACTCAGGATGATAGTTTCCAGTTCCAACCATTTGCCTGGGCCTAATTTCATAAAAGTCATTGTTTTTGATAGCTGAGTAATATTCCATTGTGTAGATGTACCACATTTTCTGTATCCATTCCTCTGTTGAAGGGCATCTGGGTTCTTTCCAGCTTCTGGCTATTATAAATAAGGCTGGATGAACATAGTGGAGCACGTGTCTTTTTATATGTTGGGGCATCTTTTGGGTATATGCCCAGGAGAGGTATAGCTGGATCCTCAGGCAGTTCAATGTCCAATTTTCTGAGGAACCTCCAGACAGATTTCCAGAATGGTTGTACCAGTCTGCAATCCCACCAACAATGGAGGAGTGTTCCCCTTTCTCCACATCCTCGCCAGCATTTGCTGTCACCTGAGTTTTTGATTTTAGCCATTCTCACTGGTGTGAGGTGAAATCTCAGGGTTTTTTTGTTTTGCATTTCCTTTATGACTAACGATGTTGAACATTTCTTTAGGTGTTTCTCAGCCATTCGGCATTCCTCAGCTGTGAATTCTTTGTTTAGCTCTGAACCCCATTTTTTAATAGGTTATTTGCCTCCCTGCTGTCTAACTTCTTCAGTTCTTTGTATATTTTGGATATAAGCCCTCTATCTGTTGTAGGATTGGTAAAGATCCTTTCCCAATCTGTTGGTTGCCGTTTTGTCCTAACCACAGTGTCCTTTGCCTTACAGAAGCTTTGCAGTTTTATGAGATCCCATTTGTCGATTCTTGATCTTAGAGCATAAGCCATGGGTGTTTTGTTCAGGATATTTTTTCCAGTGCCCATGTGTTCCAAATGCTTCCCTAGTTTTTCTTCTATTAGTTTGAGTGTATCTGGTTTGATGTGGAGGTCCTTGATCCACTTGGACTTAAGCTTTGTACAGGGTGATAAGCATGGATCGATCTGCATTCTTCTACATGTTGACCTCCAGTTGAACCAGCACCATTTGCTGAAAATGCTATCTTTTTTCCATTGGATGGTTTTGGCTCCTTTGTCAAAAATCAAGTGCCCATAGGTGTGTGGGTTCATTTCTGGGTCTTCAATTCGGTTCCATTGGTCTATCTGTCTGTCTCTGTACCAATACCATGCAGTTTTTATCACTATTGCTCTGTAATACTGCTTGAGATCTGGGATAGTGATTCCCCCTGAAGTCCTTTTATTGTTGAGGATAGTTTTAGCTATCCTGGGTTTTTTGTTATTCCAGATGAATTTGCAAATTGTTCTGTCTAACTCTTTGAAGAATTGGATTGGTATTTTGATGGGGATTGTATTGAATCTGTAGATCGCTTTTGGTAGAATGGCCATTTTTACTATATTAATCCTGCCAATCCATGAGCATGGGAGATCTTTCCATCTTCTGAGATCTTCTTCAATTTCTTTCTTCAGAGTCTTGAAGTTCTTATTGTACAGATCTTTCCCTTGCTTGGTTAAAGTCACACCGAGGTACTTTATATTATTTGGATCTATTATGAAGGGTGTCATTTCCTAATTTCTTTCTCGGCCTGTTTTCTTTTTTGTGTAGAGAAGGCTACTGATTTATTTGAGTTAATTTTATACCCAGCCACTTTGCTGAAGTTGTTTATCAGCTTTAGTAGTTCTCTGGTGGAATTTTGGGATCACTTAAATATACTATCATATCATCTGCAAATAGTGATATTTTTGACTTCTTCTTTTCCGATCTGTATCCCTTGACCTCCTTTTTTGTTTGTCTTTTATTGCTCTGGCTAGAACTTCAAGAACTATATTGAATAAGTAGGGAGAGAGTGGGCAGCCTTGTCTAGTCCCTGATTTTAGTGGGATTGCTTCAAGTTTCTCCATTTAGTTTAATGTTAGCCACTGGTTTGCTGTATATGGCTTTTACTATGTTTAGGTATGGGCCTTGGATTCCTATTCTTTCCAGGACTTTTATCATGAAGGGGTGTTGAATTTTGTCAAATGCTTTCTCAGCATCCAGTGAAATGATCATGTGTTTTTGTTCTTTCAGTTTGTTTATATAATGGATCACGTTGATGGTTTTCCAGATATTAAACCATCCCTGCATGCCTGGGATGAAGTTTACTTGATCATGGTGGATGATTGTTTTGATGTGCTCTTTGGATTAGTTTGCCAGAATTTTATTGAGTATTTTTGCATCGATATTCATAAGGGAAATTGGTCTGAAGTTCTCTTTCTTTGTTGGGTCTTTGTGTGGTTTAGGTATAAGAGTAATTGTGGCTTCATAGAAGGAATTCGGTAGTGCTCCATCTGTTTCAATTTTGTGGAATAGTTTGGATAATATTGGTACGAGGTCTTCTATGAAGGTCTGATAGAATTCTGCACTAAACCCGTCTGGACCTGGGCTCTTTTTGGTTGGGAGACCTTTAATGACTTCTTCTATTTCCTTAGGAGTTATGGGGTTGTTTAACTGGTTTATCTGTTCCTGATTTAACTTCGGTACCTGGTATCTGTCTAGGAAATTGTCCATTTCCTGCAGATTGTCAAGTTTTGTTGAATATAGGCTTTTATAGTAAGATCTGATGATTTTTTGAATTTCATCTGAATCTGTAGTTATGTCTCCCTTTTCATTTCTGATTTTGTTAATTTGGACACACTCTCTGTGTCCTCTCGTTAGTCTGGCTAAGGGTTTATCTATCTTGTTGATTTTCTCAAAGAACCAACTTTTGGTTCTGTTGATTCTTTCTTTGGTCCTTTTTGTTTCTACTTGGTTGATTTCAGCTCTGAGTTTGATTATTTCCTGCCTTCTACTCCTCCTGGGTGTATTTGCTTCTTTTTGTTCTAGAGCTTTTAGGTGTGCTGTCAAGCTGCTGACATATGCTTTTTCCTGTTTCCTTCTGCAGGCACTCAGCGCTATGAGTTTTCCTCTTAGCGCAGTTTTCATTGTGTCCCATAAGTTTGGGTATGTTGTATCTTCATTTTCATTAAATTCTAAAGTCTTTAATTTCTTTATTTATTTTCTTCCTTGACCAGGTTATCATTGAGTAGAGCATTGTTCAATTTCCACGTATATGTGGGCATTCTTCCCTTATTGTTATTGAAGACCAGTTTTTAGGCGTGGTGGTCCATATAGCACGCATGGGATTATTTCTATCTTTCTGTACCTGTTGAGGCCTTTTTTGACCAATTATATGGTCAATTTTGGAGAAAGTACCATGAGGAGCTGAGAAGAAGTGTATATCCTTTTTTTAAGGGTAGAACGTCTATAAATATCCGTTAAGTCCATTTGGCTCATGACTTCTCTAGTCTGTCTCACGCTCTGTTTCAATTTCTGTTTCCGATCTGTCCATTGATGAGTGGGTGTTGAAATCTCCTACTATTATTGTGTGAGGTGCAATGTGTGTTTTGAGCTTTAGTAAGGTTTCTTTTATGTATGTAGGTGCCCTGTATTTGGGGCATAGATATTTAGGATTGAGAGTTCATCTTGGTGGATTTTTCCTTTGATGAATATGAAGTGTCCTTCCTTATCTTTTTTGATGACTTTTAGTTGAAAATTGATTTTATCTGATATTAGAATGGCTACTCCAGCTTGCTTCCGACCATTTGCTTGGAAAGTTGTTTTCCAGCCTTTCACTCTGAGGTAGTGTCTGTCTTTGTCTCTGAGGTGTGTTTCCTGTAGGCAGCAGAATGCAGGGTCCTCAAATGTCAGTTTGTTAATCTATGTCTTTTTTATTGGGAGTTGAGGCCATTGATGTTGAGAGATATTAAGGAATAGTGATTATTGCTTCCGGTTGTATTCATATTTGGATGAGGTTATGTTTGTGCTTTTCTTCTCTTTGTTTTGTTGCCAAGACGATTAGTTTTTGTTCTTCTAGGGTATAGCTTGCCTCCTTATGTTGGGCTTTACCATTTATTATCCTTTTTGTAGTGCTGGATTTGTAGAAAGATATTGTGTAAATTTGGTTTTGTCATGGAATATCTTGGTTTCTCCATCTATGTTGATTGAGAGTTTTGCAGGATACAGTAACCTGGGCTGGCATTTGTGTTCTCTTAGGGTCTGTATGACATCAGTCCAGGATCTTCTGGCCTTCATAGTTTCTGGCGAAAAGTCTGGTGTGATTCTGATAGGTCTGCCTTTATATGTTACTTGACCTTTTTCCCTTACTGCTTTTAATATTCTTTCTTTTATTTTATGCGTTTGGTGTTTTGACTATTATGTACGGGAGGTGTTTCTTTTCTGGTCCAATCTATTTGGAGTTCTGTAGGCTTCTTGTATGCCTATGGGTATCTCTTTTTTAGTTAGGGAAGTTTTCTTCTATGATTTTGTTGAAGATATTTACTGGTCCTTTGAGCTGAGTCTTCACTCTCTTCTATACCTATTATCCTTAGGTGGTAGAATTCTTTAAATCCCTTATGTATGTTTTCCTATCAAATCCAAATCAATTGACTTTTTTTTCTTTCCACTGTATATTTTGATTTTCATTAGATGTTTTATTGCTCTCGCTAAAACTTCAAATAATATTTTGAATAGATATGAAAAAAGTGGACAGCCTTGTCTAATTCTTGATTTTAGTAGATTTGCTTTGATTTCCCCCTTATATAGTTTAATGCTGTCTGTATGCTTGTTTAATTTGACTTTATTTTATTTAGATATGTCCCTTGTATTCCTCGACTTTCCAAGACATTTTTTTTTATCATGATGGAGTGTTGTATTTCATCAGAGGCTTTTACAGCATCTGATGAGATAATCATATAGTTTTGTTTCTTTCAGTTTGTTTACATGGTAGATTACATTGACTAATTTTCCTATGTGGTATCATCCCTGCATCTCTGGGATGAAGTTTGCTTGTTTAGGATAGATAATCTTTGATGTGTACTTGGATTCTGTTTGTGAGTACTTTATTTTTCTTTTCACCAATGTGCATGAGAGAAAATAGTCTGTAATTTTTTTCTTTTATAAATTTTTGTGTGACTTTATAAGATGAGTTTAGCAGTGTTCCTTCTGTTTCTATTTTGTGCAATAATTTGAGGAGTATTGGCATTTAGCTCTTTTTGCAAGTCTGGTACAATTTTGAGCTAAAAACATATGGCCCTAGACTTTTTATTTTTGCTTAGGAGACTTGTACTGACTTCTTTTATCATTCTTAGGTGTTCTATGATGCTTATTAGCAAAATGTTCTAGGACACTTGAAATCAGACAGTGGTTAAGAGCACTTTCAGCTACTCTGGAGTACTGGTGTTTGAATTCCATCTACTGTTCTAAGAAATTCCACGCATTCTTTTGAGTTCCTGAGGCATTTTAATTCTTAGGTGAATTAAACATTTTACTAATAGCTTTATACACTTCTTTTCCAATCCTAAACTACTCATATATTTTTAAGCATTTATGTAGCAACATTCTACTTTATGTTACTAAAATTAATATTACCTTTCTTTAGCCAGTAAAACAAAATGCCACACATTTAAGCTTAAAGCAACAACAACAACTTATCCACTTTATTTTTAAAGTTAGCAATCCTATGACATTTAAGAATCTGCATTCTTGGCGTGGGGTAGAGATGCAGCTCACCAATAGCAATCATATATGACTCTTGCAGAGGGCCAGGATCTTAACACTTACTTGGGCTGGCTAACAACTTTTTGTAGTACAAGTTTTAGGAATGCGATGACATTATCTGACCTCCATGGGCACCATACTGTCAAGTGATGCGCTTACATGAGGATGGGCAACTCCTGATACACATGAAAAATTTAAAAATAAGTAGTTTTCAATGGTGTACATGCTTTTCAGGGCCTCAGGAGAGCAATTCTTTTTCTCTTTCTTGGCTTCAAAACATTTCCTGAAGATCCTGGCTCAGATCTTCTTCCCACATCTGTCAGGCACATTGAATCCAGCTTCTGTTTCCATCATTGCCCACTCCTTTTTGTTGGAAAATCTCAGAGTTTATAATTCTGTGACACATTTGTGTCCATCAGTCTCACGGGAAGATAAATAACCCCTTAATCTCAAGATGGTTGATAAATTCCCATTAGAAAAAATAAGTTTTATATAAGATAATGCATTTAGAGTCCAGCAATAAAGGCAAGAACATCAATTAGAGAAAATACTAGAGACATGTATTCGGTATTTAAGTAGACTGCATACTGACTCTGTCGGTTTGAGTAACATGTTAGAGAAGGTATTGAAATTTAATGAACATATCATTTTTATGTAATATATGACAATCATATTGAGTTCTATTTTAAAACAGAGAGATCATGTTCTGTTAAAATAAATTTTTGTGCCTTACAATGTCTATAATCTCTGCTACACATTTTTTCTCTTAGTTCTTATGAACTACAATCAAGCAACTAATATATATGTAATAAAGATGTAAAATATATAATACTTTAATTTCAAATTCTAGATATTAAGCTTTTAGTTACTTTATCAAAGGTGTTAGATGTACTATGCAGTATGAGAAAAATATTCGCTATTAAAATGAACATGTTTATATAATAATAACAAGTAAATGTATTAAAAAGAAAATAATGAAAGTTTCTTGTTTAAACTATGGGTTGGTAGATTGAGCACATATATCATTTGATAAAATTCATGTGTTGAGAAAGAATATTAATTCTATAATTAGATATGGTTTGCTTAAAGGTTAGCAATGAACTGGCCCACACTTGAGTAAAAATTAAATAAACAGGGTCAAGTGCATTCTAAAACCTGCGGTCTATTTTCTGCCAAGCTACAATGCTTGCTCTTCTGAATGACAGCTCACGCCAGAAACACCAGACAGATGCCTAGCCTAACTTCATGTGAGAGGTTTTACACAGCAACTGATAGAAGCAGAGGCAGAGACCCACAGAGAAACTATAGACTGAGTTGGGGGAATCCTATGAATGAGAGGGAGAAATAATGGAAGGAGCTAGAAAGGCCCATAGGGGCCTACAGAGACTGAATAGGCACAGAGGGCACAGATGGGATGGACCTAGGCCCTCTCCACATATTTAAACAGTAGGACCTCTAACAGGAGGAACAGGAACTGTCTCTGACTCTGTTGTTCAACTTTGGATACTTTTCCCCTAACTATGCTATTTTGCTTAACAATAATGGGAGAAGATGTGCCTAGTCCCACTGTAACTTGATATGCCAAGAACCCACCTTACAGAACAGCAGTGTTATTATTGTTATATAGACATGTCCAGATGTTTCTAAATACAGTTTGAGTTCATATCTTTTACTCCTCAACATTATGCTGTTTTAGATTCAATCTTCTGCTGATTTAGTCAGACATATTGCTGGTGTCGCCTCCTATTGGAATAGATATGACAGTATGATAGCTCCAGCACTCAGAGTAATAGTGAGAGGGACTGCGCATTGATCCATCTCATAAATAAATCATTGGGGTTGGCAAGGACGATATCTTTGGACTTTACATATCACAACAAATAAGGATAAGAAAAATTATCTTGGACGACCCTACACTAATGACGGAACATATATTCAGAGCTGTGCCTGCCTACTTCAACTGTAGCTAATTACAGTACATGTCTCTGATGATGCTTTTATTTGTGTGTGCATTATGCTTATATTATCAATACAAAAGCACCTCTATTTTATACAAATTTACTTGTATTTCCTTTTTTCTTTTTTCAGGTTTCAGAATAAATATTTAGATATTTTGATAATATAATTTTTAAAATTACATTAATATTTTACAGTTTAGTTGTTGTCCCCTCCTGTTCTGTCCCCTAATAGTTCATCATCCCATTCCTCCACCCCTACGTCTCCAAGAGGATGTCCCTCTTCCTGCCAGGCAGGCCTCCCCAATCCTGGAGCCTCAAGTTTCTCCCACTGTATTTCTCCCACTGAGGACAGACCAGGCAGTCCTCATTATATGTGTATCAGGGGCTTCGGACCAGCTCGAGTATACTGCCTGATTGGTGGCTCCATGTCTGAGAGATCTCAGGGGTCCAGGTTAGTTGAGATTGCCAGTCTTCCTCTAGGAATTTCTTAAAGAATGCTACCTTTCAGTTTTTATACTAAACTCTATTTTTGTAGTTCTTCTGTATAATATACATTTGATAAAACTAATACATTAAGATAACAAAAATCTCATTTATTAATTCCTGAACTTCTTAAACTAGCAACATAAATTTTACCACAAAATAATGTTAATGTGAATTATATATAAAATACACATTTAAGTGTTAATTTCACTTTTCTAAGGAAACTTAAAAACATAGCAGTTGTGCTTAGTGGTATGGCTTAGTAGTTAAGGGTTATTTCTGTTTTTCTTAAACGTGAGTTCAGTTCCCAGGCCCCAAGCTGGACGACTCACAACTAGATACCTGCAGTTCCAGTCCTCAGGAATCTGATGTCCCTATGCATACATACACAAACGCATACACAGTTTTATAATTATTTACATATAAAACTTATTCAGTAATTATTAAGATACTAATTTCATTATTAATATAAGAAGGACCATCCAACTAATTTTACCTCATGCATTTGGGTGGAGACAATATGAGAAAGACATATTGCTTATCTGTCCCATCGTGACTATGGAGCAGAGTAAACACAGGAAATGCCCCCTAATCCCCAGTACCATAACATCTATTGCTCTCATGCAACTGCATAAGAAGAACAACAGTATCAACCAACCAGACACCCCAAAGCTCCCAGGGACTAAACCACCAACCAAAGAGTACACATGAAGTGACCCATGGTTCCAGCTGCATGTATAGCAGAGAATGGCCTTGTCAGGCATCAAGGAGGAGAGGCCCTTGGCCCTGTGAAGGCTTGATGCCAAAGTGTAGGGAAATGCCAGGGCGGGGAGGCAGGAGGGAGTGGATGGTTGGGGGAACACCCTCATAAAAGCAGGGGGAGGAGGAGTAGGATGGGGGGATTCTAGAGGGGGAACTGGGAAAGAGGATAATGTTGAAATGTAACACAGAAATATACAAGAAAAAGATGGTAATTGTTTTGAAAAGTAAGAAATAATTGTGTTCTGCGTGTACCAGAGAGCGTGTCTCTATGGCCAGTGGACAGGATTCTTTCTTGCTGCTGGAGGTAGTCAGCGTCGCAATCATTTCCTTACAGAGGTGAATGGACAGAGTCACACTGAGCCATTGATAAACAGCTTTGTCATCTTTGCTTAAAATCCTACTTTTAATAGTTACTCATGCATGTGCACTCCGGAAAGAAAGGGAACAGAAGCTGGGAGAGAGCTGTAAAGTTACATATTCATCTAGCAAATTTCCTCCTCCTGAGGTCTCCAGAATCTTCCTAAACAGTACCACGTGTTGGGGACCAAGGGATGAAAGTATGAGATTGTGAGAACCGTTTCTCATTCAGAAAGCAGCCAAACTTAAATCCAGCCATATCTTCTGCAAGCGGTCGAGACCAACATGAACGGGCAGACACTGTCCTCTGTTTCACACTATTAATTGGAAGCGAAAGGAACACAAATACTGATAACACTTCACAGTGTGTTGCCCATTGGTTTATGTATTAAATAGTTATCAGTTTCTTATAATAATAAAGAAGCTTCCCCTTCTGGGGCTATACAAGAGATTTTTATGGAGACAGTATGTTTTAAAAAACACTTTAACTCTTACAGAAATTGCTGTTTTAATGAAGTGAGAGCATCTAGTTTCCAAGGATGCGAGAGAGAGAGGGGAGTGGAACACAGAACTATAATTAACTTCATGTTTATTTGCTTAAATTAACGTGTAAAACTCACTTCTTTCTCAGAATGGAGTCACTGGAGCTATCATTAGACTGCAGTTAAGATCCTATCATTACAGAAATAATAAGAAACACACACCGAAATCTGCTTGTCTCGTCAATTTAGGCATAATTTTGTGGTGGAGGCCGAAGTTATTTTGGGAAGCACTCAATAATCCATACGACATAGTATCTCCATACATTTGAACAAATGTTGATGATAAATGTAGCAATTTATGTATGATTCACATATTTTATCAATTAATTTAATTTTACAAATGCAATCATGTCATAGAAAGTGATCTATTATATCTGTGTCCCCACCACCTGCAGTCCTCAAAAATGGTCTGCTGGCTTCTCTGGCACTCTTTTGTGTACTGCTGCTTTAAATCCCTCTCCTTTGCCTTTCTGTTCTCCAGATGCATTCTCTCACATTCGTAAGCTTGTGTCATTTCTTATCCACCATAGTTTATTTGGTACACAGTCATTCTTGATGAGTCACAGACACAATGAAACGTGTAAATCTTTATGATCCTTTTAGCTGAGACTAAAAAGTCATGTCATGTAAGTATGAATGTTTAATATTACAGGTATATAATAACACTTGGACCATGACGCTATAAAATAAAAACATGGTTATAGGCCAGAAAGTGACGATGTTTTATTTGTGAAGTAATGAAATCCAGTGTATATATTAATGAGCGAGGCTTAGGAGTTAAATATTTGGAGAAAGGAAGAAGAAAATGAGTATTGGATCAAAGGTCTTTGTAGAGGAACAAAGAAAGAGAGAGAGAGAGAGAGAGAGAGAGAGAGAGAGAGAGAGAGAGAGAGAGAGAAGGAGGAGGAGGAGGAGGAGGAGGAGGAGGAGGAGGAGGAGGAGAAGAGGAAGAAGAAGAAGAAGAAGAAGAAGAAGAAGAAGAAGAAGAAGAAGAAGAAGAAGAAGAAGAAGAAGAAGAAGAAGAAGAAGAAGAAGAAGAAGAGCGGAGTGTGCAAGCTGGCAAATGATAAATTCATGGCATTATGGTTTTCCCATCTGTGAAATACTCTTTGTGGGCTACTGTGCTTGAACACTTGTTCTCCAGCTGGATACGCTGTGCTCAGATGCTGTGCAACCTCCAGGAGATGGAGACTCACAGAGGATGTGGGTCATTATGAGAGAAGGATATGTTGCTATAGCCATGACTGACTCCATTTCAAACCTGAATCCTGCATTTACTGGTTCACTACAGGTATGAGATAGACTGTGTCATGGCCTCTCACCATCAGGGATAGACCTCTACTCTGTCATGTGTTCTCTGTCAGGATGGACTATACCACTCCAAAAATGAGCCAAAAATAAACCTGTCCTTCCTACTAATTATACCAGACATTTTGTTTTATATGTATGAAAAATAAATACTGTACCATATTGAATGAAATGGAGAGTTAAAGGCAAGTAATTATAGTAATGTGAGAATTGATATTTCATAAAACCAGAACATGAGTCAGAGACAAAACTAGGCGGTACTGAATTAGAGGTTAGTCTGAGCTGCATAGAAAGTCTCTGGTTAAAAATAAATAAATAAATAAATAAATAAATAAATAAATAAATAAATAAACAAACCAAAAATATAACTTACAGGTCTGGAAGAAAATTTGGAAATTAAATTGCTCTTAGAAGATTCTTGTTATATAAGATTCTCAAAACATCAGTGAAATGTTTCATTCTATAGAGATGCTCACTAAGCTCAGGAAATGAATGAAGCAAAGCATTCAGAACCCCCCTGGACGCTAGAGCCCTTGCTTTCCAAGCACGTAGAAGGAATAAAGCCTACTGAAAGCCACTATCAGAACAGCCAAATTATCCAGATGATACTCAGACCAGTTCAGCTGCCTGGAAAAGGCAGAGATCAGCCATACTATTTGGAAAATGTCAAGAGCAACTGATGTTTCTTGAGAAAACACTCCCCAACTCAAGATCAATCTTCAGGCTGTGCAGTGTGCTTCAGTTTTCCAGCTTTTGTGAGTCACCTGTGCTGGGGTGGACTTGGAAATGCATCTGTCTTTGAGTCAATTCCGCTCCAATAAAATTTATTGTTCACTAAACTAGAGGTCAGTGGTGAATATACTTTGACCTCCTGTTGGTTATCTGGAGAGAATACATAGATTCACATCTTCACAGAAACCATGTAACAAACAAAACTAGGAATGGATTGTTAGACATGCAGGAGGGGAATGGTCTCATTGATACATGCTTCCGAGAGGGAAGTGGCTCTAAGAAATAATGAGAAGAAAGTGCGGAGATACTTCTAAATGTGGGTGCATTTGGGCTTGTGGAGAAATCTAGTATTTCCCTGAACAAGCAATTTCAGATGCTCATAGATAATGACATTGCAAGGGATCCCGGTCAGAAATTATTGAGTGAAATATTTCAGGGATCAGGGAACTTTGTAAGTTTAGTGAGAAAATACAAGGCATGGAATGGGAGTTATCCACAGTCCACACATAAAGGAGAACCAGGATGCTCTTTTGAGTCTTTTCATGATCAAAATAAAACTTGAAACAACTTCCTCATCCAAACGGCTTCTTAAGGGGCCTGTAGAACCTACTTAGGGACCCATAGCCCTTGTAAGTTTACAACAATAATGATGATGGCTCAGGATGTGGCAGTCCTAGCTCCATCTTCTAACGTTTGCTCACTTTCATGGTGGACATAAACACTGTGTGACATCTTTAGCTAAAAGAAAATAAAAGGCTTAGAATGAAATATCTTTTTAATTTAATTGATTTCTCTGTGTGTCTCTGTCTCTGTCTCTCTCTCTCTCTTCTCTCTTTCTCTCTCTCTCTGTGTGTTTGTGCGTGTGTGTGTGTGTGTGTGTTCACAACAAGTAAGGTCAAGTGTGGAACCCAGAGGCTATCATTTGATAAGTTGATTCTCTCTTTCTATCATATAATATGTGTCCAAAGAACCAAATTCATGTGAGACTTGGAGGCAACTGCCTTCACACAATCAAACGTCTCATCATAACCCAAAGGCAATATTCTTAAAAAAATATTTACTGCTCTATTTCTTTCTTTTTTATGTACCATAGGTGAAGATTCTGAATCTCATGAGAACTTTTTCGCAATTCATTTGTGAGTATATATGTATGTTGATGATATATATATATATATGAATTTACACACAAGTGCGCGCGCGCGCGCACACACACACACACACACACACACACATACCTTGGGTATAGTACTTAGTACTTAGGAATTATTTGCCTATTGTTCAGATATTTATATAATTTAAGATTCCTTCACTCAAGCATGGCAAAACAGAGCTATGATCCAGTCAGGTCAGGCTTGGAATACTTACAAAGCTTACTTGGGAGGTAGAGGGGGAATGATCTGAAATTCATGGCCAGTCTGGATTATATCACAATTCCTGTATTAAAAAATAACACAAAGGGCACATTTTCAACTTTACGTTCTAGTGTTCCGCTTCTTATGTGCACAACCTATTAAACCTCTGTATACTTTGTATACTGCCTGGCTAGCAACCTCTTGTAATATTCCTGTCTCAGCTTCTCTAGTGCTGAGATTTTGGCCACATGCTCACAATGCCTAGCACTTAACTTGGGTTCTAAGGATCAAAACTCGGGGCCTCATGCTTGAAAAGCAAGTACTTTACAGAGTGATCTATCCCCCCACCCCATGCTTGCTAATTCTAATGCAATATGTGCCAATCTCTACAAAGGAGATTTATAGAAAATTGGCTCAAAGTGAAAGCGCTTCTAAGAAATCAAATTAGCAAACATAAGAAGTTTCTAGAAAACAGTCATATTGAACAAATAATAGATTGAACAAACATAAAATAGTAATTAAAATAACAGCCACAATTACTGTTAATTTGAGTAAAACATGGAAGCACATTAAGTAATAGGAACAATTAGTAGACAAAGGACAAGTCAAAAGTCACCCTTAGTGCAGGTAACTGTCATGTGAGGCGTACCTTGATCCCATCACTGTCTCTCAAATTGGAGGTTTAAGACACATACTTAAGGTCATTTTGCAATTTTTAGGAAAGAACCAGAAATAAGTGAAATCTTATGAAATCTTATGATTAGAAAGCCTTCCACGCAGAAAAATATATAATAATGATAATAAGTCTCTCTTTTTCTAGAACATTTCTCCAGTAAGTGCATGCTGTCATTATCAAAATTATTTGTTCTCTCGTGATCATTATGGTAGGAGGAAGTCGTTACTTCTGCCACTCTTACCGATTGAAGAGAAAGGTCAAGTGAATTGTAGAGAGATTGACACGGACTCTGAAAATCAAAGCAACTACTTTTCAAATGCTTGATGTGCATAGAATGGAAAATAAAAATCTAAATAAGAAAAACGTTGTATCTCTGTTTTAATCCTAAATTCTCTCCCTTAATATACTGAAACTATTCATTATTGTTATTAAAACAAAGACCATAAAGCACTGAATTTGTTAATGTTTGGGTTTTATAAAGGATCATGCATGCCATAGTGATGCCACTGTGATTTCTAAAATTCTGGTTGCCTCCTACTGACTTTCCCCTCATACTGACTTTCCTCATCTAAGTATCATTTCTCTTTGCAACCATGAATCAGTACAGTGAGAGTTCAATTACTTTCAGTGCCAATTTGCAATAAAGGCAATAATCTTTGTGAAAATATGACAAAACCAGTCAAAAGGATGAGTAAGGTCTTCGTTTGTGTAGAGGCTCAGATGTAGTTATTAATATATGTATAGGAGTTCCAAGCATTAATTTTATATGAAATGTGTCTTTATGCTTGAGATTCCTATACTTATACTAATAACTATATCTGAGTGTGTTTATAGCCAAGTCCTTGCTCATGATTTTTTGTCTAGTTTTGTTATATTTTCATCATTAAACAAACATTTTTGCTTTGTAAATATTGACATGTGGCAGTTGAAAGAGGTCAGAAGCAGGAATTTATGGAAGAAACACAGTTGAAAACATGAGAAATACCTGAACTACAGTTTCCAAATCATTCCATTCCATTGTATTTTAACAATATTTTTATAGGAATCAAATAAAAGTAAATCATAGAAATATCAATTAAATATTATTTGCCAAGTTTGGTTATTTCTTGACACTTAGAACTCAGGGAACAAAGGGTTTTTGTGTTGCTGTTGTTGTTGTTGTTTTGTTTTGTTTTGTTTGAGTCATACTGGAGCACTACTGCCAAAAATTCCTGCTAGATGTTCACAATGACACTGTGATGTGTGTACAAAAATAAGTAAATAGACACTGAGAAATACCTGAACTAAATTTAAAAATACTCAGATAAAAACACAAATAAAGACGGGCTGGGGATTTAGCTCAGTGGTAGAGCGCTTACCTAGGAAGCGCAAGGCCCTGGGTTCGGTCCCCAGCTCCGAGAAAAAAAAAAAAAAAAAAAAAAAAGAACCAAAAAAAACACAAATAAAGATATTCTTACAGCCTATTCTACAGAAGACTCATTGGCAAAATACATTGGAGAAAATGTTAGAACACTTTGAAAAAGATGTATCATTGTGTAAAAATGTATTACCACAAAATGATTTACTTGTATATTAAAAAACAGAGCAATATTTAGCACTTCAAAGAGGCAAAATGCATAGCAGTACAAAATACACAATATTGTATATATCTTGACTAAAGAGTAATAAACCGGGACAGAAATTCAAATAAATGCATAAGAAAAGATTTTCAATGTTACAGCAATAGTGTGGAGATTGGATGTATAGAGAGGTATAAGTCTCTTATTTTAAGTATTATTTCCAGACAAAAGGATTGGTAAAATATATTTGTAAAATAATATTTCAATTAAAAATTTTAAATACTCATCTTGATACTGAATGAAATTCAAAGAGAGTCTGAAGATATTAGAAGGTAAGTTAACCTTATCTTTGTCTCTTTCCCATAAAATGGTAGGTTATTTTTAAATTGATAAGTCTTAAATTTTGCTTTTAAGTCATATACATAACATAAAATGTAAATAAGTAAAAGAAGAAAATAATAAATAAAAAGGTTAAAAGAGAAAGATAACTTGTATAGAAATGTAAAGCCATTTTCAGTCTTTGGAAGAACATGAAGGAAAGAATGAGCCTGCTTTTAATTGAAATAAAAGTACATAAAACCATGCATAAAACACAATAAGAACCGAATGGCAGAACATACAAATGAAACTCGTATTTGGATCATAATCAAGTAAAAACGGTTAAATTTGAAAACTAGAGCTAACAAAGGAAAATGGAACTCCGTGGTGTGCAGGAAAATTATTCAACCAATATATGAAATATTTGGTGACCAAGTACCTGCGACTAAATGAAGTGTGGCAAAAAAAAATTAATTTTGATGGGAATCAGTATATACAAAGAAAGATATTATCAAGATAACCATGGAAAAAGAGTATGTCAGAGAGTCTGCATCAAGGTAACTCATCAGACTTGGGATCAAGTTACAGACACTTAGGCCAACCAGAGCTTCCAGGGACTAAACCACTACCCAATGATTACACATGGACTGACCCATGGCTCCAGCTGCATATGTAGCAGAGGATGGACTTGTTGGGCACCAATGGGAGGAGAAGCCTTTGGTCCTGCCCAGGCTGGAGACTCCAGTGGAGGGGAATATTTGGGAGGGGAAACACCCTTATAGAAGAATGGGAGGGGGATGAGATAGGAGTTTATGGATGAAAAACTGAGAAAGGGAATAACATTTGAAATGCAAATAAAAATATTCAATAAAATAAATAAATTAAAAAAATAAAAAATAAAGACAGACATAGAAATACCAGAAAAGCCAATGTGTTAACTTTAACTAAATAGTAAAAAGGAATTGTTTCAAATAAAAAAGAAAGGAAGAAAGAAAGAAAGAAAGAAAGAAAGAAAGAAAGAAAGAAGGAAGGAAAGAAAGGGATAATTCTGGAAACTGACCACTGAGAGACAAAGACAGTTACTGAAGAATAATCTACAATCAAGCATGCACTACTTTTGCTAAGAACCAAGGGTTACTTAGAAGAAAATGAAAAACTACCAACTACTTCGTGTGGTTAAGAACACGTTTTTCTGTGCCTGGCATAGGTCAGTAACAAGAGGATGTACAGAAAAAAAAGAAAAAGAAAAAAAAAAGGCAGGAGGAGGATTGCTGTAAAATTGAGTGTCTCCTGAGCGACACAGCCAGACTTTGTAGAAGTTGCCATTCTCTTCATGGTGTAAGAATTGATGAGTTGCTTTTGCCTCAGTAAACAATCTCACAAGTATTCTGAGCAAGAATGTGGATTAGACTCAATGGACCTCAAACTGAAAGAGGATACTGAGTTAGAAGGGCATTTACTGAGAAGAACGTTTCCAGGAAGAGAACCAGGTGGTTGAGGGTACACAGTACGAAGTGAAAAATGAGTAAAAATTTATTATTAAAATTGGTTTTATCAAACAATAAAAATAGTAGAAAGTTGCACCCACAAATTCTCACCAACAGGATTACCTAAACATGAGCTGAACAAGGAAGAGAGAAAGTATAACATTTTATTATAATCTCAAAAAAAATAAAAATACACCTGAGGCTGGAGCAGTCCCTAAAGCCTGTCTGTGGAATCTCTTCCCTATTGGGCTTCACTGTCTGGCCTCAGTGGGAGAGGACAGGCTTAATCCTGCAGAAAGTTGAGGAGCTAATAGGATATCCAGGGAGGACCCTCTCACAGGAGAGAGGAATGGAGGTGGGTTCTGTAGGAGGGGAATGAGATGACCTGGAGTGGGGTAGCCTTTGGGATTTAAAAAAACAAACAAACAAACAAACAAATAAGAGACGTTGTAAGGCTTAACAATAAGTGTCTAAGACTAAACACTCCACAAACATTGATGTTTGTATCTCATCATCCCTTGAATAAATTCACTGATTTATTCAGGAAAAAAAATAACAAATATATACTATGTTTTCAATTTGAGTTACATTAATAATAGTCCCTGTTAAAATTTTGCAAATTATTTAATTGTAGGAATATGGTCTTGTTTTCGTTGATAACATCTTACCTTATGAAGTGAAGTAATCAAGTTTTTATTATAAAGGTTTAATTTCTAAAAGTTTGAATTGTTTCAGATATATAGTTAAATAAATGTTTAATTTTTATATATTAAAATTTTTCAATATTCTTAATATAGTTAGATGTTACATTCAGCATTCATATAGTGTGAAACATATTTTGCTGTTAGTCATTTAATTCAACATCTTAAAAATATTTTACTTAAATAAAGATATGTTAATATAAACTTCAAATATACCCCTACATATATATATATATTACACATATAAAATATATATTATATATATAAAGTATATATAAATATACATATAAAGTATATATAAAGTATATATAAAGTATTTATAAAATATATATATAAAGTGTATATATGCTTTTAAATATGCATATATAATACATATAAAGCATCTAAAATATGCATAAACATAAGTAATTTTAAAATGTGTTTCAATAAGGTCATATTAGTGATTGTAATTAAATTCTCACTATTTATCAGCAGCAAATTGTAATCATAATTATAAAACATAGATTCATGAATCTACCACATGAATAAGAAAGCAAATTTTATTCTTTATATCTGTCTTTCTTTTCATTATCTTTACAGTGATTTTTTTTCAAAACTTCATACACATAAGCATTACTTTCTGGTCAGCCTCCACCCTCTCTTCTCTTCATACAGTACCTTCACCTTGTCTGCTGCTAAGTCACCCTCCAAATTCTAATCATTTCTGTTTTGTTTCTATTTTTCCTTTGTGACCCACTAAGAGTTATCCTGGCTAACCACATAAGCAAGAGTACGAAGCTATTCCCTGGAACATGTATGGCTATGTCATTGGTTAACCACATCATGAAGCACAATGACTTATTTTCTTAGAGCGATCCTCTACTGTCACGAGCTTCTCTGACCTTTGTGAGGTCGCATTGGCTCCTTCCCCATCTTGACTGAATGTTCAGGAGACCATAAGACAGTTCCTTTCACTATAGCTATTAAATCCTTTTCTCTCTATAGCTATTCCATCCTTTCCAGTCTCTTTTACAGTGTTCTCCTAGCTTTCGAGGGGGTGACAGAGGTGTCTTGATTAATGCTAAGCACTCCATAGTAATGTGATTTCCACATCATGACCAGCCATGAGTTTTTCAATTGACTGTTCTTTGCTGTAAAGAGAAGCTTTTTTGATCAAGTTTGAGAACAACACTGTGCTATTGGTATAAACATAAATATTCAAGAGGCAATTTGACAGCATATCAATAAAGCAAATCAACAGTAGCATTTTCATCCCTGGAACATCTCCAGACATGAGCCTTTGACCACCTGGTACAGGACCAAACATGATTTTCCTAAGCTGGCTTCAAATCCTATCATAAATCAGTTGTTTATCCCTCCCTCCCCTTGTCTTGTCAATATTGTATGAGTAAACATCTTTTCCCTACACTGATATTGCAGCTTTTTTAATACAAAGTTGGAGAAGGCCTTTTCTGGGTTTTTCCCCTGATGAGTGGATGGCAACTTCAAGTACTATGAGAGTCAGAAGGAAGGAAGCTCTTAGGTCGGTCTAAACATGGGTTCTCCATAATATTTTACCAAGGTATGTAAAGGAATATAGTGTCTTCAGCAATATGGTCTTAATATCATGGTTTATTTGGCAGCCAATGGGAATGCTATACCATGCATAATTTGGTAGCTTTGGAGTATTCCTGAGCAAAAGTTTCTATGGAGGTGCCAAGAACTGGCACTAAGGTTTTTGCTTAACAATCTTTTAAGAATGGCATTAACCTCTTACTATGTGGCACCTCTACTTGGAGTTGTCTTCTGCTTTGTTGATTTGTTTTGTTTTGTTTTTGTTGATGCCATTTTAATTTTTTTTCTACATTAGCTTACAAAGTAGTGAACTTCCATGTTGCTTCTTTACATTTACCTAGTTCTAGACAGCCTTTCACCCCCACTGCTGACTTTTAACTACCTCCTATTCCCATCCCAAGGAAACCTTTCCACCCCAAGCAATCACACCCATATTTTCTTAGCATGCGTACTCTACCAGACCATCCATCCTTTATGCTCCTTCTTCCCCACTCCCACAATGCCCTTTTCTCTTTTCTTGGTCTCTATAGTCATTTGATGTACATAAACAAATCTAAAATTCAAAAGCTCCTATCCACACATAAAAGAAAATATGTGACATTTCACTTTCTAGACCTGGGTTACTAGGAACCAAACTCAGGTCCACTGAAAGTGCAAAAACTGTTCTTATCTACTGAGCCATCTCTGTAGCCCTCCATGAATCTTTTAAAATATAAACAGTTGCTCCTTGATTTATCTGTTCTACAAACTTGGAAATTTAAATTTATATCCTTGCAGGCAAGCACATCCTTCTCTGAATTTTATATTTATGTGCAATGCACAGAGAGAAGTATATTCCTGTCAAAGATTTCAAGCCCAATAATAATTTATTCCTTAATATTTTAAAAAGTCCATATAAAAGTAAAGCAAATGACTACTTGTGAAGATGTGATATGTTACTACAATCACTGAAAATGTTCTTCTCTTATATCAAAGGTCTGTTTGACATATTAACTTATATTTACATTTAAATGGGCTGCTTTTCTTACTGAATCATTGCCAATCTGTGGATATTTTTAGTATGCTATTAAATTAAGACATATAGCTTAGTGATTTTACCCAAAGCAAGCCAACAAGAGATATAGACTATTCATATTTCTCATTTTGTGACAATATTCCTATCTACTCTTGCATTTTTGAAACTACAATAAAATCGTTTTTGTGTTCTCAAATACTGTCCTTAATGTCTCCTAATTGATTTCTCATATTTTCTTATATTTACAGTGATAAGGAACCAGGCTGTGAATAAAACAAGCTAGACACTTTTACTAATAATGTGCCTAAACCTCACCTACATCCTACATCCCAAACCTGGTACACACAGTTTTCTCAGCCTCGTCTCCATGCTGATTCTTTCCTTTTCAATTATTTCATATTACTAATGTTAGGAACACATTTTCATTGACATCCAAACATTAAACTGTTTTATCTCATTAACATTTGGAGTTGTTTTGCTTTTTTGTGTTAAAACTGGTAGTTTCTAAAGCGAGATAATGCTATGCCATGAATGCGTGGAACTTGGCCTAAAATATTGTTTTGAATTACGTTTGAAAGTCATGGTTATCAAAACTCTCTAAGTTATATTGGTGAGGAGTCATAAGTTACTATTTTTCATTTGAGATGACTGTGGTTGATTGGGTCACATAAATCACATTAGCAGATTCTGCTCACCACAGGTAAAGAATAAGACTGAAATGTAATCTTAACTAATGAATTATTATGAGACTATCTCCTACATTCAAAGAAAATGTAACTATTGCTGGACCTCACAGCCATGCTCAAAATATACCTTGTAGTCCCTCACAAACCAAGATAACCTACTGCATACTCAATCTGTTTATTTCACCTGTCTTTACAGAAAAATATAACAACTCTACTTGTTTTGCATTTCCCTAATAAACAACTTTTATAACTGGAGCTAATGCATAGCTGTAATCTTAGGTTATATACTCTCTAAGCCTCTGATCCAAGAGTAATTTATGCATGAATGTGTGTTAACATAATAAATGCTGGAAACAGCAGATATAGATTGAAGACAATTTTGTAAAATGAACAACCACCATAAATGTTGAAGAAAATATAGAGAGACTGCTTGAAAGCATTGTTGTTGCTGTCCTTGTTGTTGCTGTTGTTGTCGTTGTTGTTCTCTGATTCAGCTCAGATAAACTAGAGTCAGTTACTAACAAAACTCAGTTAATGTTTCTGTAAAACAATCCTCATTCTATGTTTGTAACATGCTTTCTTTACTCCAAATAATGAGACACATCAAAGCCCTTTTGTAGGGACACACAAACACACAGAGATACAGGTACAGACAGATTTACAAGAAAACCATTGGTTACGCACAGATTAAGGCACATACAACAGTCTGAGAGGAAGACAAAAGATATGGGAAGAACAGGGATTCAAAATTCATTTGTTCTCAGTTAACTAACACCATACGGAATTGAGTGCTTTGCCTTATGCAGCACAGTTGTATTATGGGTGACTCTAAGATTATTTCTGCATGCAAATTGATACATTTTGGCATTCATGTGGGGAAGCTCTTACGTGTGAGTCTACTCACTTGTCTGATAAAAATGTCTTAATGCATAATAGACACTTTTTTTTACCAACTAAATGAAATTTGGCCAGTTTGATTGTAAGAAACTAATAATAGAAGAAGATATATAGTCAGACTTTTTCTGTATCACTATTGAATGGAAGAAAATAAAATTATTTCTGATTTCAATGACTGATGATGTCATAAAAATAACCACAGTCTTCAGAAAGATTTGCTGTGAGTTTTTATGTTTGTAGATTCTCTTATGGGATAAATAAAATAGTTAACTACATGCATATTAATATATACATTTGGATGTTTAAATTTGCTTAATATGATATAATCACAATTTCCTTCCAAGTAATCTTTAGAAGCTTGTAGATGAATATTTATGATCATATAAAAATAGAAATCCAGCCAATGATCTGTAAATAACCTCAAAAATAGATTAACAACTCAACATCTAAGCAGAATTAATATTGATATACAAAAGATAAAATAGCTCTCTAGGTTTTCTTATAGGAAAGGTGCTTTATAGATGAACAATTATCTAAGATGTTCCTCCTCCCCATCCGTTTCTTGATTTACAGACCCCAGGAAATTGCATATGTCCATTCTTTTCACATCTGTTTATTTTTAAATTTCTGAAATGCTACTCCATGTGTGGTCACCTTGTTTGTATGCTATCCAAAACTCTAGACAGATAGCATTTCCCTTAAAGGTGAGATAATCATGCAGACCCTAGAGAAATCAAGATGAATCTGCTGGACAGTAAAAAGTTGTAGAACATGAGAATCAAACCATCTGTCATGTTCAGCAAAACCCTGAGGTGTGCACAGAAAAAGTAACACCATCACATGTATTAGAGACAATATACCTTTTTTATGAAAAGAAAAATTTTGGGACTTGTGTGTTCATTTCTTGGCAACTTGATGCAGAGACTGAACTGACATGGAAGGAAGGAATCTCAGTTGAAGAATTGCTGTCATCAGATTAGACAGTACACCAGTCTCTTGAGGCATATTCATGATTGATGATTGATGTGGTGGTGCCAATTCAGGACATGAGGTCATGGGTAGTATAAGAAAGCAGGATGAACAATCTTAGGAAAGTAATTCAATAAGTCATGTTCCTTCATGGCCTGCCTCCATTTCCTCCTACCTTGGTTTCTCTCAATGATTTCTTGTCAGTTGGAATTGCAAGATGAAATAAACTTTTTCTTTGCCATCTTTCTTTGGCCAGTGTTTTCTACAAAATAGAAAGATAAACCTAAGCTACAATGGAAAAGCCAATTTGTGAACAAAAATGTTTAGGATTCTGGATGCAAATGATGGATTTGATTCACTGATTCTGTTTACCAAATGAAGCTACCCATACTGTGGATGAGTTACAGGTAATTGAGAAGCTCGTCAAAGGGGTCCTATGGGAATCCTCCAACAACTCTGGCTATAAGTTATGTGTTGCTTTCCATAAACTCCACAAAAAGCAAGTGTCCATTGTTAAAGATAGCATATGCACAGCTAATTGAATACTGATAAGTTGATCTGGTGCCTACATAGAGCCTTCTTTATGGACTAACATCTTTGGTATAGGAAGATGCTCTGAAGACCACCAAAACAGAAACCTGAACACTAATCCAGAGGTAAACCTTTTGATCTACAGTGGTGTCCTACATTCCACACATGCTAAAGTAATGCTGGCACCAAGCTTGCAGAAAGAACCAACATATATCCAGCTTGATCCGTTCTGTAAGATGAAACTCATATACAAAGCTGAGTCAGTGACCAAGAAGAACGAGGACTAAAACTGAAAGGGGAAGTGGACATGTATTTCCCCAAATAACTCAGAAGCATTCTGCAATATAAAACTAATTGCAAATTAAAATTTAATATTGTGTAAAAGAGTGTTACTAGAGAAACAAACTACTCTTAAGGGTAGGCTCCAGGCCCAGCAATAGATGGTAAACATAAAATAAGCTTAACGGTATCTTTGAAGTTTCCCTGTGTCATACTATCATGTGAGTTCTTTTTCTTTATTTTGTTTCTTTATTTTATTGTATTGTATAAATACATTTGTATAAATATATGTATATATGTATGTGTATAATATATACATATTATATATATATAATATGTGTGTATTGTTAATTTATTCTCTCACTCTCTTTCCCTCTCTATCTCTTTTATAGATATTTGAAAATATATTATTTCTTCTCGTTTTGTGTTTTTATGAGATGAATTGGGCTCTGAGTCTATATCTATGTATTGTACCTTTTCTTGGGCTCTTTTCCATCTGTTGAATTTGACCTATTGTGATATCTTCTTTTCTGTTTAATCATTTATAGTTATATTATATTATATTAAATATTAAAATCCCTTGCAAGCCCTTTTTTTCTAATAAGAGACAGGAAGATGGTGGATCTCTTCGAGTTCAGGGCTGGCGAGGAATTTGGAGGAGTGGAATGAGGAGAAAACATAATCAGGATGTTCTATATGAGAAAAATCAAGTTTTCATAAAAAGTAAAAAAATGTATGGATGATATGTGTGGATCTATTTCAATAATATCTACATAAGCCAAAATTTAGTCATTAAGAAGAAAATCCAAGCAGCAACAACTTATTCTATATGATTATGAACGAGCTTAAACTTTGGGAAGTGTGATATACCTCAAAATTAGTTTTATAATGGGGTGAAAACTGAACAGTATAATTATACTTATAGCATTATATTAACAATCATTGGGGTTGGGGATTTAGCTCAGTGGTAGAGCGCTTGCCTAGCAAGTGCAAGGCCCTGGGTTCGGTCCCCAGCTCCAGAAAAAAGAAAAAAGGAAAGAACAATCATTATGTATATATTATCATAGACTATTTAAGAGTCATTAAATCTGGGCCTTTTTCCCATTTTATGTATGAAATAAATACTTTATTATTCTTATGCAACCCCATGATGGTTTGTTATTCAGAGAATTAATGACTAGTAGAAACTATATGAATTGAAGAATTTGAACCAGAGTTTTTGCCTTGAGGTAAGGAAACTCAAAATCTTCATTTGAAAAATGTATTAAACAGACTGGGGATAGCGTTGGAACATGACATAAATCAAGAAAAACAATACCTGAGATTGTCATGTCTATTGACTTAGTATTTAATCATCCTGAACATATCTACTTCTAAACACTGTCACACATCCTAAACGTGAGATTCATTGTTTACTCTCCACTGCATTGGGGTTTGTTGAATAGCACTAATTTGTAATCCTAGTCTAGATTTAGCCAATGGGATCTAATTAACTTGAAAAAAGATGCAAGACGGGGACAGTACTGGATATTATTTGTGTGCCTTTTGCATTAATCATGAAAATATCTCAAGTCATTCAGCAGTTCAAAGAGTTTTCTACTAAGCCCCAGATACATTAGACCATTACTTCTTACTCCAACTCACCTACAAACAGAAGAGAAAGGTAATAAACTCTCAAGAGCATGGGTGAAGTTGCCAAATAGGTCCACTCTAATGAATACTGCCTAGGTGACAGACATCCCTTACATACAGACCAAGGTGTTGTGTTTTTATTTCTAAAGGTGAAAGAGGTTTCTTACACTTTGGCTTCTAGACAATGCTGTAGCCATATTAAACATATGCAATTTCTGACTTGAGTCCCTTCAATATAATGGAGAAGGAATGAGGGAATTACAGTAGTACTACTGCAACAAGTGACATTCGAGACTGAGGACACTTCAAATGCATTCTCTGACACCAATAAAGAACAAAAAGACAAAAACTTATTATTTTATCATTAGATAATAAATTGAGATTTACAGCTAAGAATTAGTGACAGTAACAATTCTTAACACAATATAAGGTTTGTGTGTATATAAAAGCTTTGAACATTAAAATTAAAAAACAAGCATGGCAAGACAATAGATGCTTTAGAGTACAAAGTAATTATAGAAAAGAATATCTGCAAAGTTAAATGAAGTGGCAGGAGATTTAAAACAATAAAAATAGAGCATCATTGGAGCAAAAGAAGCAGACAATTTAGACTTGTCCAGAAGCTGAAATTGAAGGAATACTTAAGTTCCAAAATGGTTGGTCATTGCTCAAATAAAAGTCAATAAGTTATAACATCAAGTAAATCAAGTTATAGTTCCTTGCATTAAATATTATCAATTAGGAGTGCTCAAAATAAAGATAATTACAAAAAAATGATGTGTTTACTAATTATACTCAGCTCTACCTGATCCCAGGAAGATGAAAGAAATACTAAGACATTGTTAGAAGTACTAGATGTGAGAGAGAGAGAGAACGAGAATTCTAAGGCACACTGTGAGTTACATGGAGTCACAACACTTCAGAAGGGAGCAAGGAATAAAAATATTACAATCCAAAAGAGATATGGATAGGCTTAGATTTTTCAAAACCTACTCTAGTAAGGGCTCTTAAATGCTTCAACCTCCCTTTTAGCTCACTGCCCAAAGGTAGGGGAGGAGAAAGATTAACAGGAAATGAGTCCTATGCACCTCTTTAGAAGACATTCTTTGGGGCAGTTCAAAACACAAATCAGTGGACGCAATCTGGCCCAGTCGGTAAATACAAAACACAAATCTGCAGCAGCTCGCTGATCGCCGCTGAATTAGCATGAGTCCTTACAAGCTACTAAAAACAGCCAGAATACCACAGAAAGTTCTTCTGTGCTTTTCTCTCTAGGAAGTCAGACAAGCAAAGATTAGTGAAGACCAGCAAAGCATCGCAAAGCAAACCGATGTAAAATCTTTGTGCTCTGTCAGGTTATACATATCCTCTTTCCAAACGTCATGTGTCCTCTCAAATATCTGCCTCAGCAAAAAATCCTATTATGTGTCTACTTCAGCAAAACATCCATTCGTAAGACAGCTTCCAGAAAAATAGCACATGACACAACTGAGTCTCCAAAGAATCCAGGAATTTCCATTTCATCTCTTTCTTTCTTATTAAAAATTTCTTTTTCTGGAAGTTAACAATCTATACATAATAGAAATAATTATAAGGATTAAAAATAGACCTTCTTATCACAATTAAAATACATGGTTCATACACAATATAGTCAAATAATAGTCTTACAAAACCTTAAATTTCTATCAACATATCATCATTCAAACAAAACAACCTTAAATTTCTATAAATACAACTTAATGAACATTATTTGGTTTCCTCCACGATCATAACCAATAACAACCTAACACTGCAGATAATAACACTGATAACACATCAATTGACCAATACTATTCACCCACACTTAAGGAGTCAGAATACTGGTCTTCTTATAATTGCTGCCTACTGAATTAGGACAAAGAATTCCTGTTTGGGGTTCAAGAAAAAAAAATGGTTAGTCTTACAGGTGCTAATTGTAGTGTTTGCTGTCTGATTTTGGTGTTACCAATCTTTCTGTTATTCACTCGATGTGTAGTTTGCCCAATATATACGTTGTTCAGTCTCTGTGTCATCTGTTCTATCCATGTGTTGTCCAGTCTCTGTGTGATTAAACAGTTGGGCTAGCCCTTTTGATGTTGATTTACATGCATATTTTCAAAGATCAGTAACTAAGAAAGTCTGTGAATCTGAATCATGTGAGCTATTTGTTTTGGGAAGACATTCATGTCTAGGCTGATAAGAGGTTTCCCCTGTGTTATAGTTTATATATGATTGACCAGGGAATGGCACAACTAGGAGGTGCCACCCTGTTGGAGTAGTTGTGTCACTGTGCGTATGGGCTGTTTAAGATCCTCATCCTAGCTGCCTGGAAGTCAGTCTTTTGCTAACACCCTTCAGATGAAGTTGTAAAACTCTAAGGTCCTACTGCACCATGTCTGTCTGGATGTTCCATGGTTCCCAACATGATGATAATGGACTGAACCTCTGAACCTGTAAAACATCCCCAAATAGATATTGTCCTTATAAGAGTTGCCTTGGACATTGTGTCTGTTTACAGCAGTAAAACCCTAACTGAGGCACCCTGGTCAGATGTAATCTTGTAAGTTTTGTTAGTAAACATATTTTTTCACTCCCTTTAGATACATATGAATTACCCTATTCCTGTCTTAAAGTATTTTCATGTTTTCATTCTAATGTCAACACATCCTTATAGTTCTCCTACTTCTTCAAGTTTTTTGATAACCCAATGTCTCTCAGCTTTATTTGTTCCTATTTAACCAACATTAAAAAAATAGAATTAACACGGCACTTTTCAGTCAGTCAATCTCTGGTTTTTACTATTTCTTTTTGTTTAATAAATATCTCTTTCTGTAACTGTTTGTTCTATGTGAATGTATAGGAACATGCTTGATATTGACGTATGCAAAAATTGCTTCTAATTGAATACATATGTGGAGGCATTATCAGTTTTAATTTGTATAGGTATCCCCATAATTGCCATTATTTTTAATATATAAGTAATTCCACAATCAGACTTTTCAGAACTTAAAGTATTTGGTATTTGGAATTCTGAATACATGTTAATGGAATAGAATATATACTTTTGTTTTCCAAATTATGCAAAATAATAATCTATTTGACGAATGCCGTTTCTTTTGGTACCCTATGGTTACTACCAGCAGATAATGGAGTTTAGTTGCATAGAGAACACAGGCCATTTTTTTTAAATTATTATTTCTTTGGTTGTTGCAAAGTGATAGAAAATTTTTTCTTCAAATGTTTTCATTAATATGAGGTTTCTCATGAAATTTTGAGATTTTCTAACATAATTTCTTATTAGTAATTGGCTAACTTCCTTATTCCCTTGGGGTAATGGACATATCAAACCTGTATGAGAAAGAATATGAGTAATATGTTGTGGATTGTTGTCTATGTGGAGGTGAAGGCAAGCACACGATAAGTTAAAGCTTGTGATTGGGCAGTAAAAAAATAAGGCAGGCACAGAGTTTTGGAGAGAGGAGAGTAAGGAGAAAGAAAAAAAAAAAAACAAGATGGAGGCAGAGGGTAGAGTCGGATGACCCAGATCTGTGTGGTCTTAATGGGCCACAGGTAATTATGAATATTTCATAAGGAATGAAATTTTATAGGACAATTTGTCTTATCTAGGTAGGCAGTTTATATCAGTATTAATTGGCTCTGAGTTTACTGTGTGAATGTTCAGTGCAGTGATAATTTAAGATATAAATCTTATATAAATCTGTTTATAAATTTTCCTTATGTAGTCTCTTACTCTATATCTAACCTCTGTGATTTCATGGATAGGAGTTTGGTTATCATGGGCTTAGCTAAATAAAAGCCTAAGTAAAAGCAAATATATATTGTATTTTTCTTTCTGGGTTAGAAAGATTATTTTTGTTGTTCCATATGATATGTTTGCCTGAAAATTTTATGATTTAATTTATTTTAGCAGTTAAAATGTATTCTATTATGTAGTTGTACTACATCTCTATTCACTCATCTGTTGAGGGACATCTAGCTTGCTTATAATTTTTGATGTTATTAATACAGTGGCTGTCAATGTGTTTGACCAAGACTTGTTGCGGGAGGGTGAAACATCCTTTGAATTTATATCCAAAAGTGGTATAGTTTGACCTTACCATAGATTAACAAAGCCCCACACTCATTTCTAGAGTAGCAGTGTAAGTTTGTACCCACACCAACAATGGATGATTGTATCCCTTACTTCATAGTCTCACTATCATGAGCTGTCGCTGGTTTCCATAATCTTAGGCATTTGTACAGGTATAACATGAACTCTAAAAGTAGTTTGATTTGCAGTTCCCTGATGACTAAGGATATTGAACTTTCTAAAGTGATTTTTTTCAGCAATTTCTGTTTACTCTATTGAGATTCTGTTATCTTTACCCTGTTTTTTAAAATTACATTATTTGTTTTCTTGATATCTAGTTTCTTTTTGTTTTGTTTTTGTTCTCTATTGGATGTAGATTTGGTGAAAAATTCTTCCCTATTTTCTAGGCTGCTTCTTTGTCCTAATGACACTGGCCTTTACTATAAAGAAGATTTTCAATTTCATGATATCTTATTTATTTAAATAATTTGGAAGATACCATACAGGAAGAGCTGCAGTGGGCAAGTGAGCTCCCTAGGGATGGCCTTCCATCCTGATCAGCTGCCATGGGTGAGCTCTGGTACAGTACAGCCACAGGGATTTTGTGGCAGGATTGCTTCTTGCCACTGATGTGCATTCTCTTGTTTGTCACTGCCACACTCCTCATTTACTTGGCTTGGTATGAATGGACACCAGGAGACCCTCATTGGCTATCACTTGGTATAATTACTCCCTGGGTGACAGGCTCCTGTTGAGCAAGCTTTTGGCAGATTATTATGAAAATAAAAGTTATTTCAATAATACCATCTAGATGAGTTAAACACTTTATGTAAAAGACTTTATGTAATTTCTGACTTGATTTAAATAATTAAAAAAATGGTTTTGTTTGATTTAAATAATTTTGAGAAGTTAGGGTAGTTGATAGAAAATATAAAGTTAGGAAACTGTATAGTTGGTAGAAAGTTTTAATAGTTGATAGAATGGCAAAAGTTGCTTAGGTTAGAGAAAGGAGACCATTCATGTATTACAAGCATATAAATGTAGAATAAGCTTAGGACAAGCTGATGTTGAAAGTAAGCGTACACTATGAGTTGGACCTGATTTCCTTGGTATTGTGATCTCGGGATGAGGTAACAAGTTTTTGGTGTGTATCAGGAAATAATGAGGTTATAATAAAGCACAAATAATTCCATTATAAGTATAAAAACAGAAAACATGATTTAGCCAGCTTAGTCAACCAGAACCTCAAAAATAAGGTATAAGAAAGGTAATTTGCTTTTTAGTAGGTATAAGTTGTGGTCAACCAAGCATAGGAAAAAGTTTGTTACCATAGACTTGGCTTGTTTAAACTTTGTTAATCAATGACTAAAATTTACTGCATTGAGGTCACTTTGAACTTTTGGGATGACAGATAGATGAGAATTGTTTAGTAAAGACATGTTTTATATGAGAAATATGTAATCAATATACTGTTCTAATTTTCTTTTGTTTAATAATTTTGGTTTGTTTTTGAAGAATGTATTTTGTGGTGATTTTGGAAAATGTGTACTTTTCACTATGAGGTAATTTTCTTTCCAATAGAAAAAAATCTTTGTCTGTAAAGTTATAAAATGGGGGTTAAGAGAAATAAATCACTGAAGCTTGTCCTTGCTTCATCCATTCTGTATATGTGTGTGTGTATGTGGGGGGTGTTTGTGTATTTAATTTTATATTGAGGTCTCTAATCCATTTGGATTTGAATGTTGGGCAGGATGATAAGTGTAGATTTATGTAGATTCTTCTACATGTGGTCATCTAACTTGGTAGGAACTATTTGTTGAAGATATAGTTTTTTCCTGGTTTCTTAAAAATACTACAAAATAACAACAAGAACAACAACGCAACAAGAACAACAACAAATCGGCATCCATAGGACTCTGGAAATAAGTCTGGATCTTTAATTTGATTCCATTCGTCAATGTGTCTCTTTGTGTCAATGCTATACTGTTTTTAACTATTATAGCTCCCTAGAACAAAATCAGTGACAGTGACTCCTCTAGCAGTTCCTTTATATGTCTTGCTTTTATTTATTTATTTGTTTGCTTGTTTACTTGCTTTTGGTTTGTTTAGTAGTAGTCGTGGTGGTAGTGTGTGTGTGTGTGTGTGTGTGTGTGTGTGTGTGTGTGTTTCTATTAGGCTTACATTTTTCCTTCCAACATCTGTTCCCAAGGATCCACCTTGGCTTGGAGAGTGGTTCTGTGAGAAGCCATGTCTGGGAGCAACAAAACAAAGGACTTGACTATGTACCTTATTATACACTCCCAAGGCAACCATCGACACTCATGGAGGTTTACACCCTGCTCTCTCTGTTCCGTGGGTGAGAGCCTTGTCATCCATCTCTTACACGGCTTGGCAGGACTTGGCAATCTGTGAAGAATCATGTTGGAATTGTACTAGGAATTGGATTGAGTCTATAGATTACTTTCGGCTGGAAGTCCTTTTTTTACCATGTTAATCCTATTGATCCGTGAATATGGGAGATCATTCCGTCTTCTGACATGATATTCAATGTCTTTAATACATCAATGCTTTATCATAGAAAATTTTAAGTTCCTTGGTTAGCAATATATTTTATCATTTGAGGCCATTGTGAAAAGTGTTGTTGCCCTGGTTTCTTTCTCAACCTATTTGTCCTTTTACATAGGACAGCTACTGACTTTTGTGAGTTAGTTTTTTATCTAGATACTATGCTGACAATCTTTAGCAGCTGTGGGAATTTCCTGAAGAAATTTTAATAGTCATTTATGTACACTCTCCTAACATCTGAAAATAAAGAAAAGTTGATTCCTTTCCCTCCATTTTGTGTCAAGTTGATCGTCTTTATTTGATTTATAATGTATCTAAGATTACAACTATTGTATTGAATAGGTACAGACAAAGAGAACAACAATATCATATTCCAATTTTCATGAATTACGTTGATTTTCTGTACAGTTAAGTTAATAGGTTTACGGGAAACTGACTTTAATACATGAGGTATGTCCATTGTTGTGCTGATGTCTCCAGAACTTTTATCAGTGTGGACTGTGGAATTTTGTCAAAGGCCTTTTCTGTATCATCTACAGAGGTGATGATGTTCTCATGTATGTTGAACAATTTCTGCATCTCTTAGATGAAGCTTATTTGATCATGAATGATCTCCCTGAAGTGTTCTTGGATACTATTTGAAAGTATTTTGTTGAAAAAAGTTGTATCTATATTCATAAAGGAAATTGACCTGTATTTATGAGGGACTCTTTATGTTGTTTGAGTGGTAGGGTAACTCTGGCCTTGTAAAAGGAGCTTGGCAGTATTCCTTTTGATTCTATTTTGTGAATAACTTGAGGAGTATTGGAATGAACTCTTCTTTGAAATTCTTGTGAAATTCTGGACTAAAACCATCTTGTCATGGGATTATGACCAGATAATTGGGGGTGGAGTGGAGACCTTTTATTACTAGTTATATTTTATTAGGCTCTCTGGGTCTGTTGAATTTGCTTATCTGAACTTTATTTAACTTTGAAAAGTTGAATGTATTGAGAAAATGATCCATTTATTTCAAGTTTTCCAATGTGTTGGAGTATAATGTTTTTTTTAATACATCCTTCTGATTCTCTGAAATCCCTTGGTATCTGTGCGTATATTCTTCTTTTATGTCTATTTTTGGCAATTTGGATCGTCGATCTCTCTCTTGTTAGTTAATTTGGACAAGTGTCTGTCAACTTGATTCTCTCAAAGAACAAACTCTTTATTTTACTGACTCTTGTTTGTTTTGATTTCTATTTTATTGATTTTAATATTGAATTTGATTATTTCTTACTCTATTTTTAGATGTGTGTGCTATTAAATGTTAAGTTCTTAGTATGAGATGTCTTTAATATGTATTCTGTAGCTACCTAGTGTTATGATTTTGCTTCTTAGAATTTCCTTCATTGTATGCTATAGGATGTTTTGTTTTGTTTTGGTTTGGTTTGTTTTGTTTTGTTGTATGTTGTGTCTTCTTCCCCAGTTCTAGGAAATCTTCATTATATTTCTTAATTTCTGCCTGGAATAATTTTAAAAATACTCAGTAGTGAGATGTGCAGTTTCCATGAATTTTTAGCTTTCTGTTGCTTAGGATGATAATTTACAGCTTAAATTTATATTTATCACATAGTTTACAGAGTGTTATTTTAATATTTTGAATGTGTTGAAAGTTGCTTTGGGTCAAATGTACAATTTTTGAGATATTTCCATGAAGAGGTGGATGAAGGTATATTTTTTTATGTATGGTGAAATGTTTTATAAATATCTATTATATATTTGGTTTATAGTATCTGCCGGCTCCAGTATTTCTCTGTTTGATTTTGTCTGGATTACCTAATCTTTGGTCAAAGTGGGATATTGAAGAAAAAGTATACATGATCAATATGAGAGGGTCAATATATTATTTATACTGCACTAGTGTTTCATTTACACAAGTGGGTTCCCTTATGTTTTGAACATAGTCATTAGCAGAAATGCCATTTTGGTGGATATTCTTTGATAAGTATGTCATGCCCATTCTTATCTCTTTGATTAGTTTTAGTTTGAACTGTATTTTATTAAATACTATAATAGCTATACCCCCTTATTTCTTAGGTCCATATCTTTTCCCAACTCTTTACCATGAGATAAAGCCTATCCTTAATGTTAGCGTACATTTTTTTTATTGGATGACACAGAGTATGGACTTGTTTTTACATCTATTCTCTTAGTGGATGCCTTTTTGTTGGGGATTTTAGAGCATTGATATTCTTATTTGATAATGTTAAAGGATTTCAATGAGCAGTGTGTGTGTGTGTGTGTGTGTGTGTGTGTGTGTGTATTTCCCCTCTTTTGATTTGTTCATCTTAAATTATTTATTCCTTCTGTTTTCTTGGGTGTGATTTTCTTTCTTAGGTTGGAGTTTTCCTTCCTGCCCCTTCTATAGGGTATGGTTTATAGATAAACATTTCGGTCATTTGGTTTCATCATGGAATGTCTTATTTTTTTAGGGCCTCCATTGAACATTCAGCTGTTACTCTAATATATCTACCTTTATACATTACTTGATTTTTATTCCTTGAAGCTTTTAATATTATTTTTTTTGTTCTGCAGGTTTAGTATTTTCATTATTCTGTACCAAAGGGACTTTCTTTTTGGTTCTAATCCATTTGGTGTTTTGTGTACTTCTTGTACCCTAATAAATATTTAATTTAAGGTGAGAAAATTTTCTATGATTTTGATATTCTTTGCCTTTGTTCCGTGTCTTTCTCCCTCCTCTATTCCTTTTATTTCTAGATTTACTCTTTTTTGTAGTGTCCTATATTTCATTGATGTTTTGTCTAGAAAATTTTAGATTTAACATTTTTTTGACCAAGGTATCTATTTCTTATCTTCAATGTCTGACATTCCCTTTGCCATATGCTGTGTTCCATTTGTGAGTTCCTAAATACTTTTCCTTAGGTTTTCTTTTTTTTTTTTTTGAGTGCTTTCTTTATTTATTCTATTTTTACTTTCAGACCTTGAACATTTCATTAATTTCTGTCCATCATTTGTGTTTTCATTGGTTTCTTTAAGGGCTTTATTCATGCCCACTTTAAGGAATATTATCATTTTCATAAAGGCAATTTTAAGTTATTTTACTTGTCTTCAGCTATGTTAAAGTACTCAGCACCAGATATGGTAGAATTACTGGTTTATAGTGGAGACAAATTATCCTGTTATTGATTTCATTTTTACGTTGGTGTTTAACCTTCTGGTTTTTGAAGATTTTAATTCTAGGTTCTTGTCTTTGTTGGATGGGTATTTTATTCCTTGGTTGCTATTGTCCTCTCTGGTTCATAGGTAAGTGTGGTAGTTGTGTGTTGTCTTGTAGAAAAATTTTATGAGATCTAGATAGGTGTAGGCACAGAGTATTCCACATAGAATTTCTTTCTAGATATTAGGAGCTGACACATAGGAATAACAAAGGACTAAGGAGTTAGGCTAATGGAGTATACCAGATGGAGAAAAACAGGGTATTACCCAGACACTGCTTAGTCACTTGGGAATGAGAGCAGAGGGTAATGAGAGGCAGCAATGGGTGGTCTGGTAGAACAGAGCTGGAGACGGACACTTTGGGCTTGGCTCTGGAGTGGCAGAGGGGTAGGCGAAGGCTTGCTATTAGCTTTCTTGCTTTGTTGGTCTAAATAGCCTGAGGGTCCCAGGGAATGTTTGGCATTAGTCACTCAATAAAGCAATGAGTGAAAAGAAGGAAGTTTAGAGGGGAAATAAGATCTGTATGATGCACCCGAAGGGGGCACAAAATAAGCAAGTGGTCTGCTGTAGAGCTAGGGATGATCCTGGCTGATTGAATTTGGTATGGAGGAGGGAGATGTGAAGATCTGCAAATAGTTACCATCTTTCCTAACTGGAGTGGCCTCTTGGTTCACAGGGAATGTCAGGCAGAGTTATGGACTAGAATGATACAATGAATGGAAAGATTTGGAGGGGAAGATTTAGGTGATCTACCAAAGATGGGGATGGGGGGGTGAAAGGGAGGATGCAATGGGTGTTCTGTTTCATAGCTGGAAATAAGACTTGGGGTTTAGATTTGCAAGAAAGGAATAATAAGTGAAGATCCTTTGTGAAGCTACCTGCTTCTCTGGTGGGATTATTCTAAGAACTACCAAGGTAGGCCTGCTGGAGTTAGTGCCTGGAATAAAGTGATAAGTGGAAAAACTTGGAAGTAGAATCTGGTCTAATGATCCCTTAGAGATGGCCCAGGGCCAAGGTGAGGCTATAGCAGTTGGTGTGCTAACCTAACTATAGCTAGTTATGTTGAGACTAGGAAATTAGATTTGGAGAAGAGGGAGTGTTGATGATCTATCATTATCCTAATTGCTTCCCTGACTTGGAATCCCTTAAAGTGACCTTCCCTTATATTCTCTGAAAGTGTGTCTGTGTATTTTCAAGTGTTAACAGTTATACCAGCAGAGAGCTAACTACTGGAAGGATTTTGGCTCCAATTTCTGTGGTTCATCACCAGTCTTCTATTTTTTTTTTTTTTTTTGGAAGGAACCGATCATTTCATTATGTGCGCCAGTAGGCAAAGTGCCTGAGTCACCCCTCCTAGTTGTATTTTACCACCTCCCATCCCGCCCAGGTTTTAGTGGATTCTACTTGTCCTTTCTCACATGACCAAAGGCAAACCTGAAAGATGCATTGGGTGTTGTCCTACTGCTGGCTGATTCAAAATAGATTGTGCCCCCCCCCTTTTGAAAGTCTTCATTTTTAATTAATTTATCTAGTTTAATGATTTAGTTTTATTAGATTTTTTTTACCTATATTTCAAATGTTATTTCCTTTTCTGGTTTCCTGTCCATAAGCTCCCTATCCCATCCCTCCTCCCCCTTCTTCTATGACACTCTTTCCTAAGAAAATGAGAAATGTGATAACAAGTGTGGCACAAACCAACATGAACAGAAGGAAAAACTTAACAGCATGAGAGAGACTGATGATGAAATTATTTGTTATCCTGATACTACCCAGGTTAGTAGGATCTAGACTCTAGGAGTAGAATCAATCTCTCTCTCTCTCTCTCTCTCTCTCTCTCTCTCTCTCTCTCTCTCTCTCTCTCTCTCTCCTTTTTATAAAATGCTTAGGATACAGACTGATTTTCTTTTGTAAATGACAGTTTTATTTCTGTTGGAACAGGACTCATGTGTACATCAATAAACAAAATGAAGAGTCTCAGTTCAATGGAGCCCCTGGGCAAGGCCCTGGGCCTTGGCGGAGTTTTCCTCACTGGAGCAGCTTCTTTTGATCTTCTAATCAAGATGGTATTCTGTGGAAGATGAGAGAGACTGGTGCCCCTTTTCAGTCCTCTCTTTCTCCAGTGGTCATAATAAACTACTATCACAGAGAGCCACCCTGGGCAGAGTCCCGCTACTGAGCAGTTAGGGACAAATCAGAAAGACAAAGAAGGAAACCAACAATGAGGTCATCACCCTTGTCATGGGCCTGGACTGAGCTATCTGGGCGGTCTGAAGGCCAAAGCAATGAAGCGCACACCCATTGCCTACCCAGCTCATCAGGGCTTTCCCACCAGGCCCTCGCACACTGACAGTTCTCAGTTCTGCTGTTCCTGTGTGAACCCACGGCGTGCAGTTTGCAGACAGACACCTCATCCAGTCGCTCCATTGGGAGCCTGGCAGTGTAACAGAATAACACTGTGCCAGGAGCTGTGTACTCAAAACTAAAAGGTGAGAACTCTCTCCACAGGGGTGTGCTCCCCATCTTCTCCACCCTCTTACTGAATATAAGTCTGTCACAATGTAGAAACAGCAGAAATTTTCACTTTTGAACCTACCTTTCACCTTGCATTAAAGGAAATAAGAATCAAGGTACTCTCCCTTCTCCAGACCATCTTCTTTCCTTTCATCTACTACAAGGGTACAATATAAAGTTAACATCATGTAAACCCAATTTTCACATGTGGCATCAAAAAAACTAAATGCTATAAAAATGCTGAAAAATGTTGCTCACGATCATCACAGGGCTGCAGTTGCTTCCATACCAGCACTCACAGTTGCCAGAGGGCCATTTTGTGTTTTTTTCTGATATTTTCTGAAGCTAAAACACAAAGCCCTCTAACAGTATTTTCCAGTTTCACTTGTTGCTACCATAGTAGCAGAAGGATAGGTCTTTTATTCACAGAATTCAGAGCTTTTAGCTGTTGATTTTGAATTTTGTACTTGGAGAAGTATCTCAGTATGGCATTGCTATATAGGGTTGACCAGTTCACTTGTCTATGGGGGTTCTGTTAATTAAAGTAAATGATATGAGGAAACTCAGCCTACTCTTGACTGCAATATTTCCTAGGTAGAGAAACTCTTAAGCTGTCTACTGTGCGATGATGTCATACAGGTGAGGAAGGTACAAGATAGAATGAGGTTTGCCATTGGATGAGAAGGATGGATGGGCAGGAGAAAAGTTTGAGGGAAGAGGGGGAGACTGGAACAGAAGGAGACTGGAGACTGGCAGAGAAGCCGCTGAGAGAACATGGAGGCTGATGTTAAGATTCCACTCTGTACCTTTACAGGTTGTTGTGAATGTTCTTAAGGGTTGGATGTGTACAGAGCATTGTATGTTCAGTTGGGCAATCATATCTTATCAATGGGATCAAAGGTTATTGGGTTGTGTGTTTCTTGTGGCTATTTGAGTTGGCAGAGTATATGGCGGTAGAGACACTGGACCACCACAGAATTGGGACGTATGCTTCTGGCAAGATATCTAGCAGATATCTTGGGGCACTACAGTGCTGGATATAGTGCGGGTAAAAGACAGCACTTTAATAGAATTTTACAACAACAGTCTAAGAGTAGAGACATCAAGCTTATCGCAAGCAAGCAAGCAAGCAAGCAAGCAAGCACACATTCATTTCTCTCTGCTCTCGACTGTAAATATGATGCAACTTGCTGTTTGAATGTTTCTGTTGTAAAAGTATAGGCTAAAATGCATTCACTTATCCACCTAACTTTTGTTTTTCAGGATACTTTATCATAAAATCACAAGGGAAACAAAAAGAGAGAGAAATCATGTGTGTGGCAACACATTCAGCTGGGCCAAGAGAATCCAAGGTGCAACCAAAAATTCTGCACATTAACACCACCGTCTGTATTGGAGCATGAGATGCCATTTAATTACTATTGTGAACAAAATAAGGGTTGGAGGGACATTTGAAAGATGCCACTTAATTGATGCTTCAGTTTATAAACATGATAATTGGCCCATCTTTCAGGCACAGTATGACACATTTTCTTCCTTGAAATGCTGAGAAAATTACAGGGATTCAATATTGGTATACCAGATGAATTTGAGTATGAAGGTATTATAGGAGGTACAATAGTACTAATTTTCTATTGTTGTGATAAATTGGCACGACCAACACAATCTATTGTTACAAGATTTTATTTTTGCTTACCATTGCAGAGGGCTCATAATGGCGGGGACACCATAAAAGCAGGAGGCAGGCATGAAACCAGGGACAAGAAATTCAAGGCTCATTATCTTGATTAATTATGAGTTCAGCAGAGGAGGAGAGAGAGCAACAAGAGGAGAGAGAGAGAGAGAGAGAGAGAGAGAGAGAGAGAGAGGGAGAGAGAAGCATTTACATTTACGTAGTAGTAAAAATGTTAGAAACCTCAAAGCCTACTCCTGCCAGGGGAGTCCATCTTCTAGCAAAACCATACTTTTGAGACAGCACCAACAGCACCACTATGGGATCAAGTATCCAGATACTGAGTTTATGGGATATCTTTCTTATTCATACCATTATAGAAGTTGTATAAAACTCAAGTGAGTTGTACTTTCTGAATGACAGGATTCTAGTATCCTTTCCCACTGTGCGGTTACTCTCGGGAAGGATGTCTTTCATTGTAGCAGGAATCAAATGCATCTTCTTTGTGGAAGTAGACATTTCCTATTCCCAGACCTCATATATGTACCTAATAAATATAATGAGAGCTTCATAATATGTTACTAAAATGAAGTTATGGGGAGCATCCTCTCTCATTCAAACCACCACAAATATGAAAACATTCTGTAATGTGATTCAAAACATGATACATTTTCTACTGTTTTAACACTAAGAAAATTTAATTTGGAATAAATCTACATATTTGTTGTTCTTGGGTCAATAGTCTTCTTCTTCTTCTTCTTCTTCTTCTTCTTCTTCTTCTTCTTCTTCTTCTTCTTCTTCTTCTTCTTCTTCTTCTTCTTCTTCTTCTTCTCCCTCTTCTCCCTCTTCCCCCTCTTCTCCTCCTTCCCCTCCTCCTCCTCCTCCTCCTCCTCCTCCTCCTCCTCCTTCTTCATCTTCTTCTAGCTGAGTGATTCAATTTGCTATCAGGTGCCCTAACGAAATACTACAGGTGACCTGACTAAACACACACACACACACACACACACACACACGCGCGCGCACACACACACACACACACACACACACACACACACACACACACACTATTCTCTATATCTCAGAGGGATGGCTCAGTAGGTAAAACCACTTGCCATGCAAGACTGGCAATGTAAGTTCAGGTGCCCAGGAGCCAAACAAAGTCATACCCAGAATGAGATTGTAATCCAGGTGCCTTAATAAGAAATAAGAAGGCAGGGGAAATTTAATATTTCACCAACTAACTAGGTTGCCATATGCAGCAGAAAGCAAAAGGTGAATGCATGGACCACCAACTGGGGTTGTCCTTTGTGCTCTTCCCATGTACATGACATACTTGTGCCGGAGCTACAAATGACTAAATTATGAAATGACACCTTTGCTGAGGCTGGTACCTATGCAGGTTGTGAAATCAGGCTACAGGGAATTTCTGGTTTTATAATCAAAGATTATTTTCTCAGGATGAATATTCGTCTTCAAATTTATTTAATCAATCTCTTTCCTTTTTAAAAATTATATTAAGTGCCATTATTTAATTTGAAGCATCATAATCATGTATTTGAAATATTCTGATTTGATGTCAGTTATTATTTTCTTATAGTGGATGATTTTTTTCCTATTTGATTATTAAATTCTGTATATACTTCTAAAAATGATATCATACACTCTTGACCATTACTTCTGCATTTATTCCTTTCTCTTAAAAAATCTATGCATTGACAGTTGTATAATGCATTAAAAGAAGCTGCCATGATGTAGAATGAGAGCTGTCTAGGCATATGGACACATGTAGCTGGTCAAAACGCTGAGAATAAGAGACAGAGTGCTCAACCTCAAAATGAACACCTGTATTAATTTCTCCTTGTTGAGAATACTCAGGGAACATTATGGAGGAAGAATGAGAAAGTGTGTAAGAACAACCCAACAGTCTCCTATAGATTATGTAGGTGATTCCATGCCCAGTTTCTAAGGTGCTTACTGAGAGGTGATAGCTCCTGGGAGAGGGAGAATCATTATATTTTTAAAAGAATATGAGGAGTGGTAGAAATTCCATATTTAAATGCATGCATCTACAACCATGGAAAAAAACTGTAGCATTAACAGGACCTCATAGGCTGAGGAAGTAATAAAATGACTTGAAGTTGAAAGGGGATTGAAAGTTGAAAAATTTGAAAATTATATGACGGAATTGGGAACATATTTATGATCACATTTCATTGTATATCTACATGAAATTCTGAATAATAAATACTAGTTTTAAAAGGGAAATAGCACAGCATATGGTCTTTCATCTTTTGTTTTATTCTTTTTAACCACAGCTGTGAAGTTTTTACCACCTGAAATATTCTTAAAAATAGACAAACAAGTCTCTCTGTTGTATACCAGCAATATTTAATAGGATACTGTTTATTGGTTTGTTGCACTGATACTCTGTATGCCTGGGTGTCTGTTATGTGACTAATTTAGTCCAAGTCCTCGCTAATTATCTTAAGCCATAGATACACCAAGGTCAAAATCACAAGTAAGGCTACAAAGTATTTTCGTCTTTGATTCACTTATCCAAACACAGGTCTTCTACGACCTCTTCCTCTCCCTCTCCCAGCATTCAGGTCAGATGTCTTTCTTGCAGCCTCTGCTTTGCTTCTCTAAATTTCTTATACAAGTCTCTCTCCTTCAGTACCTAATGATGCTTCATTTGCTTTTTCTAAACCTTGAAACCTGCCTATGTGGAAAATGGAAATATATAGATTCCCAGCAATGGCTCACCAGATGAATGTGCTTGCCTTTAGGCCTAACAACTTGAATTTAATCCTTATAAACTACACAGTAAAAGGAAAGGATCAGCCCCCAGGTTCTATTGTACTATGGTATCCAGATTCCATCCAAGGCATGCACACGCACACATACATATTGACAATGGCACGAATAAATAAATGTGATTTAATAAAAAACAATTCTGGCCCAAATTTTAAATGATGTCAGCACATGGACAACATTTAGACTGTCTCTCTGTTTTATTTGTGTGTGTGTACACGTGAGTATGTGCAGGGGTGGCAAGAAGAGGGCTTTTGAACCCAGTAGCTGAAGTTACATGTGTTTACGAGCTGCCTAACATGAGTACAGAGAATCAAATTAGACTATCATCTCAAAGATGGTCATCCTCTTCACTGATAGGCTATTTTTTCATCCCTGTATGCAGAATTTTTAAGAAGGCTAAAAAGCTTCTTAAAAACTGAAAAGAATAGAAGAAAAGAAATAGTCTGTAAATAATTAAGATTGTGTCTTTGTTCATTTTTATTAGCTAAGTTTTTACTTCCTATCATAAGCATTTTGCACATTTCTTCCTAAACTTATATCTCCACATTTTATATACATGTTTTATCAGGAAAAATTTATAATTATTGAACAGGAAATGCTTAGTCCTTTTTATATTATGCATGAAAGCTCTTCTCTTTTACTAGTCTCCTTTATTCATTATAAGACATAATTACTAGTATTAAGGAATGCTCAGTCTATTCTAGACAAACTATTTCAAAAGCATCACATGTTCTCATTTTATAACATTTTCAAGCATAAAAGCCATGGTGGTAATTTTTATTACTACTTGCTACATATTATGTACTTTTATCATAAAAAAATTGTGAGCCTTGGTGGCAGTCTAACACAGACATCTTCCAGGGAGCTGAGAAGGGTAAGACTCTCTCTTCATTTCAATCTATGTTAGGGGATAATCAGTCATTTGCAGGGTTGTTCATTATAAAGTTCATTCGCGATGTAAAAATTTGTTTATGGGGATGTCAAAAATCATACATTCATTTTTCATGCTAGTGCTTACATTTTAACTCACTGTCTTGACACACAGAAGACTTAGAGTCGCGATTGCAAGTCTCAGATCCTATTTGCAATTCCTACCTGTACCAGACACGAATTCCCTCCTTTTGGAAAGGCATGGCATTCACTGTAATTGTAATGATCCCTCCAAATACTTAATGGCCTTCAGTGGTTCTGGAGATAGCAGGTGAGGGTGTGGGTCCCCAATGTAAGTGAGATGGAAATTGGTTGAGAGCATACTGCCTATACCTGATCTTGCTTCCTCAAGTTATTGTTCTCCAAAGACCCCTCCCTAACATGAAGCCTGGGTACCTTCCGTTACTGCTTCTGAGCAGAGTGGAGTAATGGACTTCAGATATCACCATATTAAAAAATATTAAGTTTGTCAAGAAAATCGGGTAGAAAATGGACTCATGCTCCTTCAAGCAAATCAGACCATGCACAACTGAAATGTTGTCAGGTGGATATTTCAGCTCCTGCAAAGGTTATAGCAAGTGATAGCTATGAAAATAAACTTAGCAAACAAAGGCTGAGACCTTAATGAATACGTAAGTAAATATTCAGCTTGTTAGCAATAGTTCTTTTATTGAGAAGCACTAGACATGATTATATAGCAATTAAAACAAATTTGCATAGAAAACTCTGTGATAGAATATGTTTCTATACCAATTGGAATCAGTGCCCACATTTTCATTTTGTGCATTTGATTTTATCATTTGATTCAAGTATTATAGGTTGTTTGTGAATTTCGTTGTCATCTTAGACAACATTTGTTGCCTTATATATATGCCTTGGACATCTCCCAAATGTTGCCTTATCTCAAATGGAGGATGTTATTAAATATTTCTGACCACTGATTAATCAACATGCTCTTGAAATTATTCTTTTTTCTATTACTGGAAATATAATTTTTCCTCACATAATAAATCCTGATTATTGTTCCCTTTCCTATACTCCTTTTATTTCCTCCCCTCCCATCTTTATCCACTCCCTTCCTGTTTCTCATCAAATAAAATAAACAAACTTCTAATGGGTGATAGTATAAAATATATATTAAAATTAAACAAATATAACACATTTGGTTTTGGACAAAACAAACAAATATAAGGGAAAGAAGGTACAAGAATCAGAGACCCACATGTTCACAAATTCAGGAATCCCATAGAAACACTAAAATTGAAGTCATGGTACATAAGCAGAGGTAGGTTCTGATGCAGACATGCACATGTTGCCTCAATCTGTGTGTTCATAGGAGCATTGATCATGTTAAAGGGCATAGCTTCATAGTATGCTTCACTGTCTCTAAGTCTTATATTCTTCCTTCCTTCCTTCCTTCCTTCCTTCCTTCCTTCCTTCCTTTTTTTTACCTGTTTGGTTGTGTTTTCCTACAATTCTTTAAGGGATATTTGTGTTTCTTCTTTAAGGGATTCTATGTGTTTACCTGTGTTCTCCTGTGTTTCTTTTTCTTTCTTTTTTAATTTTTTTTCTAAATTTTTATTTTTTATTGGATTTTTTAAACTTACATTTCAAATGTTATTTCATTTCCCGGTTTCCTGGAATAACTCCCCTATTCCACCCCTCTTCCCTTCCTCTATAAGGGTGGTCCCCTCTCCACCTACCCACCCCTTCTCACCCACAGGACATTTGGGGTCCAACTTTAGCAAGACCAACCATTGGTCCATTGGTGCCCAACAAGGCCATCCTCTACTACATGGCAGTTGGAGCCATGGATCAGTCCATGTATAATCTTTGGGTAGTGGTTTAGTCCCTGGGAGCTCTGGTTGGTGGGCATTGTTGTTCTTATGGGGTTGCAAGCTCTTTCAATCCTTTCTCTAATTCCCCCAATGGGGGCCCGTTTTCAGTTCAGTGGTTTGTTGCTGGCAACACAAACTGAATCCAAGAACACAACAAAAAGATCATCCATCATGATCAAGTAGGCTTCATCCCAAGGATGCAAGGATGGTCCAATATATGAATAACTGTCATTGTAATCCACTATATACACAAACTCAAAGGAAAAAAACACATGATAATTTCATTAGATGCTGAGAAAGCATTTGACACAATTCAACACCCCTTCATGGTAAAAGTCCTGGAAAGATCAGGAATTCAAGGCCCATACCTAAAAATAATAAAAGAAATATACAGCAAACCAGTAGCTAATATTAAACTAAATAGAGAGAAACTTGAAGCAATCCCACTAAAATCAGGGACTAGGCAAGGCTGCCCACTCTCTCCCTACTTATTCAGTATAGTACTCCAAATCCTAGTCAGAACAATCAGAAAACAAAACGAGGTCAAAGGGATACAAATTGGAAAGGAAGAAGTCAAAATATCACTATTTGCAGATGATATAATAGTATGCTTATATGACCCCAAAAGTTCTACCAGAGAACCACTAAGCCTGATAAACAACTTCAGCAGAGTAAGTGGGTATAAAACAAACTCAAACAAATCAGTACCCTTCCTCTACTCAAAGGGTAAAGAGGATGAGAAAGAAATTAGAGAAATGACACCCTTCATAATCGTCCCAGATAGTATAAAATCCCTCACTCTTTGTGACTTTAACCAAGCAAGTGAAAGATCTGTATGATAAGAACTTCAAGTCTCTGAAAAAAAAGAAATTGAAGAAGATCTGAGAAGATGGAAAGACCTCGAGTGCTCATGGATTGGCAGGATTAATATAGTAAAAATGGGCATTTTGCCAAAAGCAATCTACAGATTCAATGCAATCCCCATCAACAGTTCAACCCTTATACACTTTCTGTCTCTTCTCCCACAGGGCTCCCTAACTCTCAGGGGAGCTGTTGGAGATATCTTCTGTGAGTATGAATGTTCTAAAGTCCCTCGTTTTCTGCCCCTGAGGGTGGCCTCTGTATTTCTTCCTACCTGCTGCAAGAGGAAGCTTTTCTGATAATGGCTGAGTAAGACCCTCACCTAAATATCGTTAAGAACCATTTTATTGCTTCACTCTTTAGTAGAAAATAGTATTTAGTTTTACCTTTGTCCCTTGGATATCTAGTCTCAGGTTTTAGGTCACAGTACCAGCATCAAGTATGGGTTTTATCTCATGGAGTAGACCTGAAGCCAAATCAGATATTGTTTATTTTTCCCACTGATTTCTGCCACTATTGCCCTAGCATATCTTTCAAACAATATATGACAGTCGATTCAAGGTTGGTGGCTAGGTTGGTGCTTATATTTTTCCCTTTAGTGATGTCCAAGAGTACCTTTCTGCAACAAAGATATTAACAAATAAGTGAGAAATGTCTAAGTAGGCACCAGATCTACTTTTCCACGTTTAGGGAATTGTGTAGGTGATGTCTTTAACAATGAATTCTTGCCATCAGTTTGTGGAGAGCACCCCATGTTTTCGACAATACACTGGGTTGTTTGGAGATTTTCATGGGAGACCTTTGGCCAAAAACTCACCTAGTTATAGCTCAATTCTGGTAGTGAAAGCTTTATTTGGTGACAAATGACAGCCAGTGAGACTCTGTAGTGCTCATCATTTGGTGATTTCATTTAGCTCACCATCATACGTGTGCACAGTTCAGGAAGCTTCTCCTACATTAGGGTTCTATACTCAACCCTCAAGCAGCTCTTCATTTTAGATGTTTCGCCTTTTCTTCATTCCCTTGACCTCCCCCCTACCCTCTTCAGATTTGAATGCATAACTATCTATTCTATATCCATTTCCTAACAAGGTCTGTCTGCCCACATTCCCCAGTCTGGATACCTATCTTCTGTGGTTCTACAGCTATAGTTTTGCTAGATTTACTTAACAGCTAATACCTTCATATATACGAATATACAGCAAGTTTTTTCGCAGTTAGGATACCTCATTTATGATGATTTTGTTCTAGTGCTGTTCACTTACCTGTACATTCCATTTTTTACCTGCTAGGTGGCAAATGCTGCATTGTGTGTACATACCACACTTTCTCTATTCATACTTCTGTTAAGGGATATCTTGGTTGTTTCCAGTTTCTGGGCTTTATGAATAGAGCAGCAATAAACATTGATGGGCAAGTGTCTCTGCATTAAACTGGAGCATCCTTTAGATAAATGCCCATATTGTATAGAAGGATCTTCATGTAGTTCAATTCCCATCCTCTTGAGGAAATGCCACACCAATTTACATACTGTCTGTATAAAAATGTTATCTTACAGTCAATGGATGAGTGTTCCCCTTACTTCACACCCACTTCAGCATGAGTGTCTTTGTTTGGTTGATCTTATTCATTTTGACAGGTATATGATGAAATCTAATAGTGTTTTGATTTGCATTTCCCTTATGGTGAAGCATAATGAATATTTCTTTTAAGTGTTTCTCAGACATTTGAATTTCCTTGTTGTAATTCTGTTCATATCTGTACCCCATTTTTAATTGGGTTATTGGTTTTCTTGATACATACATTTTGAAATTCTTTATATATTTTGGATAATAGTCTTCTATCAGATATGTAGTTAATAAAAATATTTTCACATTATGTCAGCTAACACTTAGTCTGTCTTTTGCCATTAATTTGCCTTTTTAATTACATTTTGTAGTACTTATTAATTGTTTATCTTAGTGCGTGTGTTAATGGTGTTATGTTCAGCAAGTCTTTTTCCTGGACAAATGAGTCCTATTTTATTTCCCACTTTCTATTCTGTTGGGTCCGGTGTATTTGGGCACTGCTCCACTTGAAGTTTTGTGTTGCACAGGCTCTATGGATCTGTCTGATTTTTTTTATATAGAGAGAGACATCCATTTTGAATTGCACAATTGACTGAGGATGCTGTCTTTTGTCCAGTGTGTAGTTTTAGTGTATTTGTTTAAAAAGTCAGGCGTCTAGTGGTGTGGGTTTATTTCTGGTCTTTAATTCAATCTCATTGATCAACAAGTCTGTTTTTATGTCAATACCTTGCTGTTTTTTACCACTATAGGTTCATAATACCTTCCAAAATTAGATGTAGTGATACCATCTGCATATGTTCATTATTAAAGACAATTTCAGATCTTCTGGTGGTTTGGGAAACAGAGTAGATGTGATTCTCTAAAAGGATTTGGCCAACGCAACTTTTGTTTCTATTTTTGTGGAATAATTTGAGGGATAATTGAGATTGGCTCCTGGCAATAGAGTGCGGTACTGAAGACCTACACTATCAGTGTGGAAAGGTCAATATGTGCATCATCTGTAGTAATGTGTCTTTTCCAACTTTGGTAGCCATTTATTTTGGTGCATAGACCTTAAAAGTGTAATATTATTTTGTGGACTTTTTCCTTTGATAATTATGCAGTGTCCTTTCCTGATTAGACTTGGTTTGAAGACTGTCTTGTCAGATATGAAAATATCTATAGCAGCTTGATTTTTAGGTTCATGTGCTTAAAATAGCTTTTTCCATCCCTTTACCCTTAGGGGAGATTAAGGCTTGTTTCATAGATGCAGATTAAGGATGGAGGCTGTTTATACAATTCTCTGTTAGTCTATGATTTTAGCTAAGGAAGTGAAACCATTGACATAGGAGAGTTGTTTTGCTGTTGTTGTTTGTGGCAGTCCATTTGTGTGTGTGTGTGTATGTGTGTGTGCGTGTGTGTGTGTGTGTGTATGTATGTATGTATGTATGTGTCTATGTGTGTCTGTGTCTGTGTATGTGTGTATGTTGTTTTTCCCTCTTTTGATACTTTAATTTACATTTATTATTTCCTATATTTTCTTGGGTAGAGTTAACTTCTTTAGGTTAAAATTTTGTTTCTAGTGCATTTTGTAGCACTAGATTTGTAGAGAGATATTGCTTAGACTTGGTTTTGATATGGTATGTTCTATATTTTTCCATTTACTGTAAATGTAAGTTTTGTTGCCTATTGTCACCTGATACAGCATCTGTGGTATCTTAGAGTTCACAGAACATCCTTCTAATTTAGTCTGGATTTTAGAGTTTCAATTGACAAATTATGTGTAATTCTCATAAGTCTGCTGTTATATATTTTTCCTTGCAGCTTTTAATAATAGATCTCTGTTCTGTGAGTTAACATTTTCATTATTGTGTGCCAATGAGAATTTTTTTTCTTCTTGAGTCTATTTTGTACTCTTTGTGATTCTTGTACCAATTCTTGTACCTTGATAGACATATCTCTTTAAGTTATGGAAATTTTCTCCTATGATTTTGTTGAAAATATTTTCTGTGCCTTTGACCTTGGTTTTACCTCCTGTCTCTGTTCCCATTATTCTAATATTTATTCTTTCAAAATGTTAGGTTTCCTGGATGTTTCATCATGTATTTTTGTTTACACTTAAGTCTTTGATTTAGCTATGCATTTCTTCTGTCATATTGTCAAGGCCTGAATGTCTCTCTTGCAATTCCTCTATTATTTTGAGGAAGATTGTCTCTGATGATTCTGTCTGAGTTCCTAAATTTTTATCTCCAATTTTTCACAGGTTTTATTTTCTTTATTGATATTATCCCCACTTTCAGATCTTGAACTGTTTTATATATTTTCTCCTATTGTTTGCTGTGTTTTAATAGATTTTTAAGGGATTCATTCCTTTCCTATTTTATTTATGAAGATTATTTTAATGCCTTTGTCTTTGCTTCAGCTATGCTACAATACTCAGGGCCTGCTCTCATAGAGTTTCTGGGCTCTAGAGGAATCATATTATCTGGCTCTATTGCAACCTGACTTTTAATCATTCCAGGACACATCCAGGAGTAAGATAGCTGCCATAGAGAACTGGTACATGTTCAGTATTTTTAACGAGCTTCCGTAGTGTTTACTACAGTAACTGTAGTAATTTATAGTAAAGACCATTGTATAATTCACATTTATTCATGCCATTAACAATACACGGGATAAACCACAATCAATCAATAAAAAAACAGGTAAAGAAAAGGCACCATATGTAACCATAAACTACTGTTCAGCCATAAAGAATAGGGTGATGCTACAAAGAAATTATAACACATAAAGGCAGTAGAAACCTGCAGAGGATAGAATAATGATTAGTGGGGAGAAATAGAAGGCTCTTTGGTTTTAGTGAAAATATTTAATGGATATTATATCATTCCAGTGCCAGATGCTCAAAAATATTTACAATATATTTTCATAAAAACAGACATGTTCCTAGGAGCAGAAGACTGGGCAGAAATACTTTGAGATCACATGTTGCTGACTACAGGAATTCCTGAAACTACCTGAGGGCTAAAACATAGCACCAATAAGGTATTAAAAAAATATATAGCAAAATAAACAGAAAATGAGTTACATAATCAAATCACTACAGGAAAGAGCAAAGGAAGTGATATTTTCAGAGAAACTATAAAGAAGTATCAAGATTGTCAACTGCAGTATCATAAACATCATAAAATCAAACAGAAAGATATGTGTGTGCACAGATACATGTGCAATTATAAGCCCTGAGTCATTCAAACATTACTTTTGAATAAAGCCTGCAAGGGATTTATTAACTCTACTAAGATTCTTAGGTTAGGCTTGGAAATTTGACAAAATAGAAAGAAAACAAATCATTGAAGAGCATTAAAGAAAATATTTGTTTTCATGAAGTTTTGCTTCTATGTCATATAGTTGTTCAAGGTAGATAAGGACATTTATACAGGTACTTATGAAATTATTTTGTCTCTTTTTCTAGAAGACATAGCGAACATGAATGTGCCTAGAATATTGTTCGCCTTATCTTTCTCATGTTCTGTACAATCGTAATAAATGCTCTTTATATCCTAAGACATTGAAGAACAATAATAGGTAATTTCTCACAACTTTGCATTTAAGTCCATGACTTTCCTACTTTTTGAGTTACCCACTTTATGAAAAGGCTAAACACAAGGATATTTACAATTGTATTCCCTTTCTTAGAACTATGTATTAGCCTGAAGGCAGGTTCAGGAATTCCATAGACAATGACATGTGATCTCAAAGTATCTCTGCCCAGTATTCTGCTCCTGGGAGCTGCTCTATTTTAATGAAAATAAATTGACAGCTCCAATGTGCTGAACAAAGGATGGCAAACATTTCCTATTAGACTTCTTGGTCGAACATGAAAAGTTCACATGATATGATCAAATGCTTAGTTTCTGATAGCATTAGGTAACATGCTCTATCAAGAATGTCTAATGAAACATGTATTATGAAGTACACAAACTTGTTTCATAAGATATTTGTGTAAGTGCTACAGTATGGTTACAGTTGAAATGTTGCCCCCAACTATATAACTTCTTGCCCTAATTCTGTGCTGACCTTAATATAAGCGAACTGTTTAAATTTCTATTATTAAATTTTATGGAAAAACCATTTTCAATTACTTTTTATTTTAAAATGTTATTTAATTATTTATTTTTGGAAGTATGTGCATATATTTATGTGACTCTGTGTGTGTGTTTATAGGTGTGTTTCTGTGTGAATATGTACACACACACAAACATGTGGATGCTCTCTATGTATGGAAGTTTGACAGATCACCTGTAGCTGGAGTTCCAGATGGTTGTGAGGTACCCAAAGTGGATTTTGGAAGCAAAACATGTGGTCTTTGGAAGAGCAACAAGTCCTCCGAATCCCTACACCACTGGCTTGTACTATTAGAGGCAATTCCATTAATTAATAAAAATATAAGAAATAAAAATGTTTGAGAGTAGTCAGAGCACCCTTCTTTTTATATTGGAATAAGCTAATTCTATTATAATGAGCATCTCTTTGTTCTTCTTTGAACCTACTTTGTATCATACATCTTATTTAGCCTCTTTGATGTCACTGTATAAAATAATTTTGTATGTATAATTGTGAAAATTTTTCAAAGGTAAAATGAGAGAATAAAAGAAGTGCATAGTTATTTTCATAACTTAAGCATAACTAAGCATCCATTAAATTTTGACTCTGATCCATGATATTTTCTAAACTGATTTTGCCAAAAGTTTGTCATCATATTTTCTCCACTTATACAAATGGATTTTTACCCTGATATTATTTATTATTTTTTCATGATAGGGAATCCTTTCTCATAAAATAGCAATAAACATATATGACATTCTGTTTTAACTATATATTCACATTTTGGAAAATGTAATTTTAACCTCAGTATTTCATGTGTGCTATGCAAAACAGTAACTGATACATTGTAGATGCTCTGCTTTTTCTGAAAATAATTAATAATTTAACTTTATTACATTTAATAGACACTCTGTTTTAGAAGATGACTTCTCAAATGAAAATTATTATTTACAAAAGCCATTGCAAAGACAAAATGAACATTCTCTACAACTTCGTTGAACTGAAGATATCCGGCTGTGTCAATTGAGACTGACTCACATGATGCTTTGCTAAGACAGACTCACATGGTGATTTGCTGTGGTAAGACCCATGGGAAGGCACATAATGTTTGGAGAAAGTACAAATAGGACTCAAAGGAGAGTGATGGCAAGCTTGCATAGCTAGCTTTTCAATCCTTCATTGGTCTGGAGTTTCCATCTTCGTTGCTCTTCACTTTATTGAGAGAGGCATGGTTAAGAGCTTGTCTTGACATCCCAGATAATCCTGTTTGCTGTGGGGCAAGTGGACCTGTGTCAACAGACAAAAACTCAAAAGCTTGAGTGAATTCAGAATTTCCTGTAAATTCTCATACCTGAGAATGGTAGGTATTTCTTCTACCCCCGACCAGGCTCCTGTCCTGAAACACATCACCATGATACCCCACATGAGTATCATGATCACTAATCATATAACATAGAACACTGAGTCATCGATGCTAATGAGGTATTTGGTGGCCCTGCACAGAGGATTTAGCCAATAAGCTTCCCTTTCCAGACATCCTTTTCTGCAAAAGGTTTTCATAACTTTAATTTTTTCAAAACCTATTTTTAATGATGGTTCTTAAATGCTTTAACTCTTTTTATTCCAACACCCACCAGATGTAGCTGAAAAGGAAAGGATATGGAGAAGTGGAATTGCTGTATGGAAATAGGCAGTTCAGTTCACAGGTTAGCAGCAACAGCTCGATCCACTCACAAACACCTCACAGAAAATTTCAGGTCAGCAGCAGAGGTGTCCCAACCTAGCAGGAATGGCCAGGCCTCAGTCTCAGCTTGAATCACCAGGAGCGACCAGGAGAAGTGCTCAGCTCTGTCTCTTTCAGGGAAGCGAAGATCATTGAAGACTTGAGCTCTATAAAAGGCCTAGCTCAGTTTGTTACTGTCCATCCAGTCCTATTTATACTTTCCAAATACCATGTGTCCTCCATGGATCTTGCCTCCCCACTGGTCTGCCTCAGCTTGAGCATCCAATTAGCCCAGGTCCCAGGAAGTGGCAGGAAACTGTAGCACACCTCAAGAAGGTTTTTGGTGTGTTATTCTACGGAGTCCTGACAAATGAAGCTCGACTATGCACTGTAAAGAGGACCAATACATGCATGATGATAGCAAAGAATCCTTCATCACATGTTTTTTCACGAGTTTGCTTTAGTAGAACATTCTCTGTCCTCTGTCTGCTTCAATGTAAAGTTCCTGTTTGAATCTGTGTTAGCCTTTCACACGTGTATCCACTTCAGGAAAACACTCCTTCATGTGTTTGTCTCAGCAAAACACCATTCAACTGCCTTTAAAAGAAGTTTCCACTTCAGTTATTTAATCTCTGGCCCACCCTAAGTAAATCATATGCACTCATTTTTTACTACCAAGTAAAAAGTTTGCACAAGTAAGTTCTCTCATCAAGAAATGGAGTTGGGGGAAGCCTTCGTCATACAGAGCTGTGCTGCCTAAGTCTCCTGCAGAAGACCCCTCTGCCCTCCTGAGCTAACCTGGAGTGTTTGCTTCCCACCTCACGCTGGGCTCCTCACCAGCTCATGGGCTTCCTCCAATCACACTCCCAGCTTCTCAACAGCATCTGGGTGTCCAGGAGTTAGGAAACCCCAGCTTTGGCCCCTGCCTGCCTCGTTTCTTGCCCACACTAGGGCCTCCATCTTAGGCTAAGTTTGTAGCCTAGCATTTCGCATTTCATTTTTCTAAGTGGTTTGCACACACCAAGAGTGAAGCAGAACATGGAGCCACAGGTCGCTCCTGGTGACTCATGCCCATTCTGCAGAGGCCTGGTGGTATGGTTGTGGGTATTATCCCACAACTGCTGATTCCTGTTTGGTATCCTGACACTACTGAATAAGACTGCTGGCATCCTGACAAGCAAATTAAAATAATTCCAAGCAACTACTTTTAAACAAGTCCACATCTGCTTGTCCTATTTACCATCATTTGTTCCCTACCTTTAGATGGTGTGCTAGAAGGAAGGTTGAAGCATTTGAGAACCCTAACTGAAAGTAAATTTTAAAAACTCTAAGCCTACATTCCATTCTTTTTTTTTCAATATTTAAATTTTTTTTATTTTATTTTTATTTTTTTTTTTATTTTATTTTTTTATTAACTTGAGTATTTCTTATGTACATTTTAAGTGTTATTCCCTTTCCGGTTTCGGGCAAACATCCCCTTCCCTCCCCCCTTCCTTATGGGTGTTCCCCCCCCACCCCCCCCATTGCCGCCCTCCCCCGACAGTCTAGTTCACTGGGGGTTCAGTCTTAGCAGGACCCAGGGCTTCCCCTTCCACTGGTGCTCTTACTAGGATATTCATTGCTACCTATGAGGTCAGAGTCCAGGGTCAGTCCATGTATAGTCTTTAGGTAGTGGCTTAGTCCCTGGAAGCTCTGGTTGCTTGGCATTGTTGTACATATGGGGTCTCAAGCCCCTTCAAGCTCTTCCAGTTCTTTCTCTGATTCCTTCAACGGGGGTCCCGTTCTCAGTTCAGTGGTTTGCTGCTGGCATTCGCCTCTGTATTTGCTGTATTCTGGCTGTGTCTCTCAGGATCGATCTACATCTGGCTCCTGTCGGTCTGCACTTCTTTGCTTCATCCATCTTGTCTAATTGGGTGGCTGTATATGTATGGGCCACATGTGGGGCAGGCTCTGAATGGGTGTTCCTTCAGTCTCTGTTTTAATCTTTGCCTCTCTCTTCCCTGCCAAGGGTATTCTTATTCCCCTTTTAAAGAAGGAGTGAAGCATTCACATTTTGATCATCCGTCTTGAGTTTCATTTGTTCTAGGCATCTAGGGTAATTCAAGCATTTGGGCTAATAGCCACTTATCAGTGAGTGCATACCATGTATGTCTTTCTGTGATTGGGTTAGCTCACTCAGGATGATATTTTCCAGTTCCAACCATTTGCCTACGAATTTCATAAAGTCGTTGTTTTTGATAGCTGAGTAACATTCCATTGTGTAGATGTACCACATTTTCTGTATCCATTCCTCTGTTGAAGGGCATCTGGGTTCTTTCCAGCTTCTGGCTATTATAAATAAGGCTGTGATGAACATAGTGGAGCACGTGTCTTTTTTATATGTTGGGGCATCTTTGGGTATATGCCCAAGAGAGGTATAGCTGGATCCTCAGGCAGTTCAATGTCCAATTTTCTGAGGAACCTCCAGACTGATTTCCAGAATGGTTGTACCAGTCTGCAACCCCACCAATAATGGAGGAGTGTTCCTCTTTCTCCGCATCCTCGCCAGCATTTGCTGTCACCTGAGTTTTTGATCTTAGCCATTCTCACTGGTGTGAGGTGAAATCTCAGGGTTGTTTTGATTTGCATTTCCCTGATGACTAAAGATGTTAAACATTTCTTTTAGGTGTTTCTCAGCCATTCGGCATTCCTCAGCTGTGAATTCTTTGTTTAGCTCTGAACCCCATTTTTTAATAGGGTTATTTGTCTCCCTCCTGGTCTAACTTTTTGAGTTCTTTGTATATTTTGGATATAAGGCCTCTATCTGTTGTAGGATTGGTAAAGATCTTTTCCCAATCTGTTGGTTGCCGTTTTGTCCTAACCACAGTGTCCTTTGCCTTACAGAAGCTTTGCAGTTTTATGAGATCCCATTTGTCGATTCTTGATCTTAGAGCATAAGCCATTGGTGTTTTGTTCAGGAAATTTTTTCCAGTGCCCATGTGTTCCAGATGCTTCCTAGTTTTTCTTCTATTAGTTTGAGTGTGTCTGGTTTGATGTGGAGGTCCTTGATCCACTTGGACTTAAGCTTTGTACAGGGTGATAAGCATGGATCGATCTGCATTCTTCTACATGTTGACCTCCAGTTGAACCAGCACCATTTGCTGAAAATGCTATCTTTTTTCCATTGGATGGTTTTGGCTCCTTTGTCAAAAATCAAGTGACCATAGGTGTGTGGGTTCATTTCTGGGTCTTCAATTCTGTTCCATTGGTCTATCTGTCTGTCTCTGTACCAATACCATGCAGTTTTTATCACTATTGCTCTGTAATACTGCTTGAGTTCAGGGATAGCGATTCCCCCTGAAGTCCTTTTATTGTTGAGGATAGTTTTAGCTATCCTGGGTTTTTTGTTATTCCAGATGAATTTGCAAATTGTTCTGTCTAACTCTTTGAAGAATTGGATTGGTATTTTGTTGGGGATTGCATTGAATCTGTAGATCGCTTTTGGTAAAATGGCCATTTTTACTATATTAATCCTGCCAATCCATGAGCATGGGAGATCTTTCCATCTTCTGAGGTCTTCTTCAATTTCTTTCTTCAGAGTCTTGAAGTTCTTGTTGTACAAATCTTTTACTTGCTTGGTTAAAGTCACACCGAGGTACTTTATATTATTTGGGTCTATTATGAAGGGTGTCGTTTCCCTAATTTCTTTCTTGGCTTGTTTCTCTTTTGTGTAGAGGAAGGCTACTGATTTATTTGAGTTAATTTTATACCCAGCCACTTTGCTGAAGTTGTTTATCAGCTTTAGTAGTTCTCTGGTGGAACTTTTGGGATCACTTAAATATACTATCATATCATCTGCAAATAGTGATATTTTGACTTCTTCTTTTCTGATCTGTATCCCTTGACTTCCTTTTTGTTGTCTGATTGCTCTGGCTAGAACTTCAAGAACTATATTGAATAAGTAGGGAGAGAGTGGGCAGCCTTGTCTAGTCCCTGATTTTAGTGGGATTGCTTCAAGTTTCTCTCCATTTAGTTTAATGTTAGCCACTGGTTTGCTGTATATGGCTTTTACTATGTTTAGGTATGGGCCTTGGATTCCTATTCTTTCCAGGACTTTTATCATGAAGGGGTGTTGAATTTTGTCAAATGCTTTCTCAGCATCTAATGAAATGATCATGTGGTTTTGTTCTTTCAGTTTGTTTATATAATGGATCACGTTGATGGTTTCCATATATTAAACCATCCCTGCATGCCTGGGATGAAACCTACTTGATCATGGTGGATGATTGTTTTGATGTGCTCTTGGATTCGGTTTGCCAGAATTTTGTTGAGTATTTTTGCGTCGATGTTCATAAGGGAAATTGGTCTGAAGTTCTCTTTCTTTGTTGGGTCTTTGTGTGGTTTAGGTATAAGAGTAATTGTGGCTTCATAGAAGGAGTTCGGTAGTGCTCCATCTGTTTCAATTTTGTGGAATAGTTTGGATAATATTGGTATGAGGTCTTCTATGAAGGTCTCCCTTTTCATTTCTGATTTTGTTAATTTGGACACACTCTCTGTGTCCTCTCGTTAGTCTGGCTAAGGGTTTATCTATCTTGTTGATTTTCTCAAAGAACCAACTTTTGGTTCTGTTGATTCTTTCTATGGTCCTTTTGTTTCTACTTGGTTGATTTCAGCTCTGAGTTTGATTATTTCCTGCCTTCTACTCCTCCTGGGTGTATTTGCTTCTTTTTGTTCTAGAGCTTTTTAGGTGTGCTGTCAAGCTGCTGACATATGCTCCTTCCTGTTTCTTTCTGCAGGCACTCAGCGCTATGAGTTTTCCTCTTAGCACAGCTTTCATCGTGTCCCATAAGTTTGGGTATGTTGTACCTTCATTTTCATTAAATTCTAAAAAGTTTTTATTTCTTTCTTTATTTCTTCCTTGACCAGGTTATCATTGAGTAGAGCATTGTTCAATTTCCACGTATATGTGGGCATTCTTCCCTTATTGTTATTGAAGACCAGCTTTTAGGCGTGGTGGTCCGATAGCACGATGGGATTATTTCTATCTTTCTGTACCTGTTGAGGCCCGTTTTTGACCAATTATATGGTCAATTTTGGAGAAAGTACCATGAGGAGCTGAGAAGAAGGTATATCCTTTTTGCATTAGGGTAGAACGTTCTATAAATATCCGTTAAGTCCATTTGGCTCATGACTTCTCTTAGTCTGTCTACATCTCTGTTTAATTTCTGTTTCCATGATCTGTCCATTGATGAGAGTGGGGTGTTGAAGTCTCCTACTATTATTGTGTGAGGTGCAATGTGTGTTTTGAGCTTTAGTAAGGTTTCTTTTACGTATGTAGGTGCCCTTTTATTTGGGGCATAGATATTTAGGATTGAGAGTTCATCTTGGTGGATTTTTCCTTTGATAAATATAAAGTGTCCTTCCTTATCTTTTTTGATGACTTTTAGTTGAAAATTGACTTTATTTGATATTAGAATGGGTACTCCAGCTTGCTTCTTCTGACCATTTGCTTGGAAAGTTCATGAAGTCATTGTTTTTGATAGCTGAGTAGTACTCAATTGGGTAGATGAACCACATTTTCTGCATCCATTCCTCTGTTGAAGGGCATCTGGGTTCTTTCCAGCTTCTGACTATTATAAATAAGGCTGTGATGAACATAGTGGAGCACGTGTCTGTTGTATGTTGGAGCATCTTTTGGGTATATGCCCAAGAGAGGTATAGCTGGGTCCTCAGGTAGTGCAATGTTCAATTTTCTGAGAAACCTGGAGACTGATTTCTAGAGAGGTAATCATGGGAGTGTGGTCAAACTCTGATATATATATATATATATATATATATATATATATATATATATATATATATATATATATATATATGTGTGTGTGTGTGTGTGTGTGTGTGTGTGTGTGTGTGTGTGTGTAATATGTGGCACATACCACATTTTGCACATATACATTGTGGTGGTTTGGTCCATGGAGTGGCACTATCAGGAAGTTTGGTCTAGTTAGAATAGGTGTGGCCTTGTTGGAGAAAGTGTGGCACTGTGGGTATAGGCTTTAAGACCCTTGTCAAGGCTGCCTGGAAGCCAGTCTTTTCCTACATGCCTTCAGAACAAGAGTTGGAACTCTCATCGCCTCTAGCCCTATGTCTGCCCAGGTACTATGTTTCTGCCTTCATGATAATGGCCTGAACATCTGAACCTATATACCAGCCCCAATTAAATGTTTTCTTTTATAAGAGTCAATTTAGTCATGGTGTCTCTTCATAACAGTAGAATGTTAACTAAAACAGAAACTGATACCAGGAGTGGGATATTGCTTTGATAGATCTGAGGATACTTTTCCTTGGAAGAATGTGGATTTGGACTCATTGGATTTGGAAAGCAATGATATGCTTTAAGCGGGGCTTAATGGGCTATTTTAGAGGGAATATGGAAGACATTGTTACTGAGAGTGATATGAACTGTGCAGATCTGTCCAAAGAAGATTTAGTGGAGAAGAATTTCAGTATGTGGCATATAGATTTTTTTGAGGTATTCGGTGAAGAATGTGGCTGCTTTTGCACTTATCTGAAGAGTCTGCCTGAGGCTAAGGTAAAGAGATTTATGTTAATTGCAATAACAAAAGAAGTCTCAAAAAAGCCCAGCGGAGACTGTTCTCTGGTTTCTTCTTATGAAGAACATTGAAAAGGAAAAAGCTGAGAAAGGAAAAAAAAGTATGGTTTAATAATAAAGGGGCACAAGGAAGCAAATAGAGCTGAATTCTATGTCCAAGAAGATAAGAAATTAAGGGAGTGGTGACTTTGGGGGAGATACCACCAAGATAAGCTTTGGTCCAAGCATGGTGATATAGACCATTAATCCCTGGAGACAGAGGCATGCAGATTTATGATTTCAATGCCACCTGGTACAGAGCAAGTTCCAAGTAGTGTAAAGCTTAATCAAGTCCAGTTGTGGTGGTAGATGCCTTTGTTCCCAGCATTTAGAGGACCTGAACATTTCTGAGTTCAATGTCAATCTACAGAGCAAGTTACAGAACAGCCAAGCTTAGGGAGCAAAGGAGTTGGGAAACAGAACGCAAGTGATAATGTAATAAAACGGGTGGTGGGGGTGAGGGAACTTGAGACAGGAAAACTTGACAGCTTCAGCCGTGTATGTGGCTCTGGTTTTAGAGTCACAAATAGAAAGGACAACTGGGACAATTAATGCTGGTTAGCTGGAGCTAAGATATTAGTTGTGATTAAAGAGATTAGGATCACTGTGGTGAAATCTGGGAAGTATTTTCTGAGAACACAAAGGAACTGTCCTCTGGAGATAGCCAATGTTGTACCTTGTGCTGCACCTGTACTTGGTAATGTATAAGAATCACCCAGATGATACTTGTTTGAAGGTATGAAGGGGCCATGGAGAGCAGCTGAGACTTGACACTGTAGAAGGCCAGGGAAGGCCATTAGTGAAGGTGCAGCCTCAGTTTCAGTTGATATCCTAGTATTGATAGCATCAAATCAGGCAAAAATGTTGAGGCTTGGCACCATGAAGAGAGCCTTTGAGAGGCTATTGGTGAATCCTAGTTGCAGCGAAAGGTCCCAATGTATTGGAAAAGCCTGTGCCATGGGGCAATCACCAAGAACAGCAGTGGTAGTGGAATAGAATCAACCAGAGCCTAGAGTGCTACAGAGGGCATAGGAGGACATGTGGCCCAACTCCTTTGAAGGAGGCCAGCAGATCATATATAGATTGCAGCCAGGAACAAGAAGCTGTTGAACTTGCCTTGAGGACCCAAAGATATTCGAGATGCCAGAGGTGTGGGATATCTAATGAGGAAAGCTGCTAACGGGAAGTGTTAGCCCAGGAGAAAGAGGTTTGTTGCTATAAAAGATGGAAAATAGAGTTGGAGATCTGAAGAGCACTTTGACATCAGACATGGAGACATGGAGTTTGCCTGGCTGGTTTTCTGACTTAGTTTGGTCCAGTATTTATATATATATATATATATATATATATATATATATATATATATTTGTAGGGTTACAGGTCAGAGACTGCTTGAATTTCAGAAGAGGCATTGAACCTTGGACTTTTAACCTTGTAGAGACTGCTATAGAGTATGGGGAGTTTTGAAGGTGAATTAAATGTAATCTTGTATTATGCTATGGCTAGGTGTGGCCCCATTAGATTCATACATTTGAATAAGCCCATGGGACCTGAAAGTGGAATGTGGTGGATTGAATATGCTTACCCAGGAAGTGGCACTATTAGGAGGTGTAGTCTTGGTGGAAGAGGTGTTGTCTTTGTCGTCATAGGCTTTAAGACCTCACCTTAGATGCCTGGAAGCCAGTCTTCTCTGAGCTGTCTTCACATCTAAAGGTGAAACTTTCAACTCCTCCAGACCTAATGGACTTAACCACTGAAACTGTAAGCCAGCCTTAAATTAAACCTTAAATTAAATGGTTTTTTTCCTAAGAGTATATATTTTTTCTCCTAAGAGTATATGCTAATACATCCCATTTTCTTTGATCTAAATATTCATAGTAGCACCAAAGTTCACTGAAAATGTTACTTTTTTTTAATGCAGTGGATTCTGATTTCATTTTTGTAACTCACTACCTTATTGTGTGTGCCCATATCTGTCTGATTCTGGGTCTCTCTGCTCTGTGAACTATTTATTTATCTTCAGGCAACATACACTACTACACTAAAGTGTCTATTTTATGCCTTGAAATGAATCGGTTCCATATATTTTATTCTTCTGGTTTTCAGTATTTTAGTTTCTTATAATCTCAAGTCTTTCCTTTTTATATAAAACTTCCAAATAAGCATTTGTAGTAAGTTAATACTTACTTAAAGTAATTATTGTTCTGGTGAATTTCACAGAGAAGCGCAATTCAAGAAAATGGTATTCCAAATTCATGTGCTGTGATTACAAGTTCCTAGGTTTTCTTCTATTTGATACATGAGAATTTATCTAATTTTTCCATCATTTGGAAATCTTTTTAAAGGTTTATTTGAGTTTTGTACTTTTTCCAGTTTAATGTGCATGACATATTTTATACCTTCTGCTTCCTATATACCTATCTTTCACATGTTAATAATATCTGTTTCAGTGTGTGTTGTAAGCGTTGTTTAGCAACATATCCATCAAAAATCTGCCTTGTTTCATAATTAATTAATAGTTTATGTCTTTATCATCAGAAAGAAGTGACCACATCAATCATTTATTTAAAGCCTATGTTTATTTTATTTATTTGGCTTTTCTGTATACTGATTGAGGGTAGAGCTTAGAAAGCCTGTTGAGGGAAGATTATGAGTCTGGGTATCAAGTATCTAAGTCATTTGCTTTAAGTATAATGTTCGGTTTAGCTATTTTAGTTTCCTTTATTTTAGTTATTTGAAAAACTATTATATTTTAAAACTATGAACATATATATGTATATATATACACACACATATATATATATATATATACATATATCTCACTGGTCATATGCCTGCATAACATATTCCTTTTAATTCAAGGCACAAACATTTGATTGACTATTTGAGGGATTATAGTTGATAGATTCTGATTGTAGTGTAGGGTCATACCAATTTCCAAGAATAAATTTAAAAGAATCTGCTTTTCATGTCCTTGAAAATTCTGTGAAATAAGTGAATAAATTATGACCAATGTAGTTTTCCAATGACATTTAAATCTAAAATTAAATTTCCATATGTGTTTAATATTTAAATGTATAAATCATAATTTTATCTACATTACATTAACAGAGTTTTCATGTGGCTGCTTTTCTTTTTTAGCAAGTTGGCCAATTTTTAAATTTTTTTAATTAAACAAAATACATTTCCTGATATATAGTGATTTAATTTAGAATTGTTACACACAGTAAATGTAGAAACAACAAGCAAGTGTCTAAATGCTAATGAATTCCTGACAAGGTAATATGTGTTTCCAAGTCTCAGAAATTTGAAGATCCGAGATTGTGAGATGTCTATAAAATTATGTCTAACACTCTTGCTATAACTACTGATTGTGATTTTATTTTAATTTTTAATTAGGGAAATTTATTTGTGCTGTCTAATTTAAATCATAAATTTTGATGGAAGTTTATTAATTTTATTTTTTTCTTTTAAAAGCTACATATCCCTCCCCTCTTCATTTGAAGCAGGAAAACAAATAATTGGTAAACTGTAAATCATCAAAGTATATGGGGCTCAAAGATTTAGAAACTGAGAATTTTCAATGCATGTTTTAGTTGAGTTTCATTACACTGTTTTGTGCTTATTTAGGAGGAAATTAGATAAATTATTATTCAGAAATTTAATTTTAGTATAAGCATTTAGTGATATAAATCTTTTCTTCCACACTTAATATAGAGAAAGTAGGAGCTTTCATTCTACCCACTGAACTGCTACTACATTCCCTTCCCACAGTGGCAGTCACCATCATTTTTTTTTGTTTTAATTTTTTTCTTTTCTCCATCTTTATTAAATTGGTCGTTTCTTATTTACATTTCAGATACATCAGAAGACGGCATCGGATCTCTTTACAGATGGTTGTGAGCCACCGTGTGGTTGCTGGGAATTGAACTCAGGATCTCTGGAAGAGTAGTCTGGTGGTCTTAACAGCTGAGTCGTCTCTCCAGCCCTCTTATTTACATTTCAATTGTTATTACCTTTCCCCAAGCAAACATCCCTCTGACCCCTTCCCCTCCCCTTCTCCCATCCTCCTTCCCTTACCGCCCTCCCCTAATGGCAATGGCAGCTGATGTAGAAAACAATAAAATAAGACAAAGCCAAGAATGTTCACGCACACGCTCAGGAAAGGATGCAATGAAGTCACGGTTGTTTTGGGGTGACATGATTATATATGTAGAAGTTCCCAATCAACAGAACTCTGGCAATCTATAATTATTAATAGATTTCAGGACCCCAAATTAATATAAAAATTTAAATGCCATTCTAAGAATTAGCAAAGAATTAGAATTAAAAGTTAAAAGGATAATTTCATTTATAGCAAAATTCAAATTTTGTGTCATTTATGTTTAATTTTAATTATATATTTAATTATATGTAACTATATATATATATAATTTAAAACTATAATACCTGATAAAATAGACCAATTAAAATGTGTATTGATGCACTGACAGTCTATGTTTGTGAGTAAAAGGTTTACCTTTTATGTAGATGTTAAGCACTTTCTAACTTGATTGACACAAGACAGTCTTGAAAAAACTTTAAACGTTTTGTGCCAAGTATAAAAAATATTCTTAAGGTTGAGTGACTTATGGAACAGGAACTTATTTTCTCAGACTTTTATAAGCTAGAAGGAAAATACACGTTAACAGTCAGGTTATGGTGTGATCTCTCTTCATAGCTTGCAGATAGTGAAATTCTTCTATATTTATATGTCTTCTATTTATTGAGGAAAAGGGAGTTCTAATCTCTTTCTATCATGGTAAATTTTTAAAATCATGAGCACAATTCTTTTTATTCAAGCAATTTATGCCCAAATTCTTATGCTACATGCTATTTTGTTTGAGGCTTCGCCAAGTTAATTTGGGTGGAAGATAGTGTGGACTATTGCTCAGTCTTAAATAATATTGTACTACAAAAAAAAAAGAAAAAAAAAGCCTGATAGAATATTTAGTGACGAACTGAGTGTGTAGAGAATCACTATTATATGATTTAAAGACAGAACATACCTTTAGAAGAAGTAAGATAGTTTTCTAACATTTGAGTGATATGGATAAATCCATCATCAGATGAAAGAGATATTTAGTACAGCAAACTTATACTTTAAATTACTTAGGTGATCATTATTTTTTATCTGTGCTTTTGACCAAGTTTGAAGAAGTGCAGAGCACACAATGAACTCTGAAGTCTAGGCTTAGTTAAGAATAGCTTATCAATATAGTTTCTTTGGTAACAACAAACTATTAAATGACACTGATGTAAAATGTTTAAAAAGATAAAATTGTGTTAGGGGGACAGAACAGGTGTATCATATTTGTTTTTTCTATTTTCATGCTTAAATCTCTTTCCCTAATTCAAAAAAGTTACAAAAGCAAATACTAAATAAAAAGTATAATGTATTTTGATAAAAGTAGAATAACTAACAAACTCAGGAAGTAAAGAAAAACATAGACGCTATTATTTTGAGTGAACTAGCAGCCATGAATGCAGACAGGTACCAGACGGGCCCCCATCATTCTGTGACAGCAGTGTGCAAATTCAGCCCTCTGTGTGACTGCAGATCACTCTGGGAGGACTCACTCTTGGATGTCTCACAGAGGAAGTGAGCTCGAGCAGAAAATTGGAATGTTTCTTGGCCATGAAATCAGAGCTTCAGTTCCAAGGCTGCAAGAATAGCTGGAAATTGAGGGGTAATTTTGAAGAGGATTTGCAACTGAAAACAAGGGAGTGTGTCAAACTGCTTGCAGATAGCACACAGTTGAATTACTTGACACTTAATACACACATGCCCTGTCTAGCTCTAAGACCTACAGGAGAAAGCAGTGACTAAAAAGCCTGGTAGGCCTTTTAGTTGGTCTTCTAACACAACATTGATACATACAGTTCAATCACATTGAAAGGATTTTGAAAATATTTGAAAATCTCTTTTGAGATTCAGTAAGGTCTGCTTTCTTGGCACATGGGTCATTCTTCATGAGCAAATCCCTGTAATAGTCACCACTGCATGTAAGACTCAGGAAACGCCTCAGGAAAGAGAACAGCAAGACTTTGAGGTACATGAAGACAACCAGGACATAATTGGTCATGTCCAAGTGGTCAGTGTCTCCACACTCATCAGTCATTGGACTTAGCATATAAGCATACAGGAAAGGAGAGAGGAAGCAAGGGAGGGAGAGAGGGAAGAATGGACAGAGGGAAGGAAGGAAAGAAGAAAGGAAAGGAAGGAAAGAAGGAACCCTTAACAAATCCTTAATAACTATTATTTTTTTATGAACATACTATTTCATTCTTAAATATAATCTTATCAGCAGCTTTTAAATTTATTCCACTCTTTATTCCTGATGCCAATTAGTATCCTGTGAAAATATTGTGAAGACATATACAAAAACTAAAATTTATAAAGGAAAAATGAAAGCCAGAGCAAAATGGAACTGGTTCCATCTGCTCAATTGTTTCCACTGGAAAAATAATATTTGGGTAGACCAGATGGATATGGCAGTGAAGCTTGTTTCCTCTAGTCTGTACAGTGAGTTCAATCCTCATCCCACACACAGTAAATGGAGGAAAGCAACCCCAAATCCAGCTTGTTCTTTGGTCTCCACATGAGTGTCCTAGTACGTGTACATTCACAGACAACGGATAAGTACACATAATGTTCCAGAAAAATAATTGTGAAAACATGCACAGAAAATAGAAACTTACTGGGAGCCACAAGATTTATGTAGAGGGTAGAGGAACTCAAAATGATGCCAACATTTCTATGTTCTTTTTGAGAACACATACATGCAACTGTGTGAAAGAGCCATCTGGTATCGTCATGGTCTCAAACCTGGAAAAAGCTCTGTTCCTTGAAAAGCTTGGCTGCAGACTCACTTGGTATTTGTGGTGCATTCCAAATTACCTGATAAAATATTCAGAAGAAATTGCAAGCACTAGTGTCTTGGCAGGTAGGCTGTTCTGCCTGTCAATATAGATTTTGTCTAGGGGCCTGAAGGTCATCCTGAGTATAGGAATATGATCCCCTCAGCTGTAGTTCTGACTTACTCTTGCTTGTTTAGGGGACAAGGAGAAATTGGACCATTTCTAATAGCCAAGAATCCACTTATCATCTTTGTAGGATGATGTCATTATGCAGCAAGGCAGGTCCAGGATAAAGCGAAGTCTATCATTGGATGAGAAGGAAGGGTAGGTGGAGAAAAAGTCTAGGAAACAAAGAGGAGGAGGAGGAGAATCGGGGTGGGAGAGTGGTTTAGTGGGGATCAAGATGGAGACAACAGAGTGGGATGATTCAGTTATGGGTGGACTAGGTCAATTTTGTCTTGTCTAGGTGGGCGATCTAAATCTTTATTAATTGGAAGTGAATGTATTGTGTGGATGTATTGTGGATTGAGAATTTAACAGGTCTATCTGATTGATAAATTACAAGTTTCTAGAACCTTGAGTTTAGTGGGCTACAGAAGATGTGAGCAAATCTCCTGGTGGGCAGAGAGACAGCCTGGAGAGAGTGGCTACAGAGTGCCAGGGCTAGCATGGTGTGATGTCATGCTAGAACGGCCCAAAGAATGCGGTGTGTCAAGTGTGATAACAACCTACCAAGGGGACAGCGTGTGAAAGTGGCTGGCAGAAAGATAGCTGGAGTGTGCTGTTCGGCAGATCCGCACAGAATGGGTACGTACGGGTATCGGTAGCCATGAACATTTTAATTTTTAACACAATACTTCTGAGCCTCTGTGTCTGACTTAACAGCTTCCAACTCACAACTCATATAAGAAGGACCAGTCTTAACTCTGCTTCTTTTTGCTATAACAAAATAATTTTTCTAAATGTTCAGTACTTTGTCTGAGAAGCATGCCTAACTGTTCCACTAGTGTAAGGCCATGGTTTGTTTCTGACCCACAACAAAGTGGAGAGTCTGACATTTTCTGCTTCCCTATTCTTATATTCAAGTTCCATCTATGTCTTAAAGTAACTGTTGAAAGATTCTACCAATCTCCATACAGACAGGACCCAATGAAAACTCATTAAAGGATTTCACTGAAAAATACAACAGGGAACACAAAAGCAGAACTGGCCAAGAAGAATGCAGAGCTCTTATAAGCTCAAAGTACATTAGGGAAAACATAACATTTTAAAAAAATCTAAAAATATATAGAAAGTTTAAAGAAAGCTTGCAAGATTTATGAAGTAGCATGAAAAAATGCATGCCTGAATATTGGGAGATAAATAGGTGCTGGGGGGGAGGAATTAAAAGAAATATGTGGGGCTATGAAATTCTACATTCAGCACTCATGGGTGTTGGTAGCAAGGTCAGGAGTTCAGGGTCATGAACAAAAAATGGCAACATCCAAGTCAGTCTCTATTATATAAAATCCTCTGAGAAAACAAACAAAACACCACCAAAAAAAATCTCAAAAAAAATATAAAGAACAGAAAGACGGAGTTGGAAGAGGAAGGGAGAGAAGAGATAGTAGAAAGGGGGAAGGAAGAAAGGGGAATAAAAGGCTACAGAAGGGAAGTATGAGAGGGAATGAGAGGCAAGCCTAGATAAAGAGATATTAATAGAAAACTTTCAAGTCCTTTTTACACACACAAATATCTTCATGTAGAAAGACTAAAAGTCGCTTTTAAAGTGCAAAATTAGTAAATGCACTGTAGCACAATCAAACTGGCAATGACAAAGGAAACAAAACAAAATAGTAAAAAAAAAAAAAAAGAGTAGAAAGCAATGCCATGTGCCTTGGTTCTCCAGGTCCTGCTGAGAAAGCACTGGGGAAGTTCTAGGACGATGTATTCCAAGTGATAGAAGACAAGATTGTTAAAACAACAATGCTTGCCTACCAAAACCATCATTCAGAAGCAAAGGAAAGCAGTGTGTTTTCTTACAAAGGAAAGATGTGAGCATTTTTAAGCAGGTAGAGTCTATGAGATAATCTAAATGGATTTTGTTAACCTGAAAGGAAAAGATGTTGATAGAAGAAATACACGCGAACAATTAAAAGCCCACACTCCTATATGTGGGAAAACTCAGAGTAGCCTTTAAACAAAGTAATGAACACACATGCACATAATTAATACATCATAACATAACGTGAAAATCAAAATATGCATATGACAGCATGCATATTAAAATATAGACCTTTGTGCAATTGTTTTCACAGCAATCTAGATATTCATTTCATACAGTACTGTTGTGAGTAAACTGCTTTTTCTCTCAATCTCATGGTGAATGTGTAATTAAAAAGTTCAAGACAAGAAAGGAAAATACCCTATTTCAGAAAACGTATTAATCACAAAGAATTGTAGTAAAAGACGGAAGATTGGAATAGTGATACTCTAAAAAGCAAGAAATAATAAAACGATTAATAGTGAAAAAATAATGTAGTAGGAGATGCAAGTATACCACTTTCACCAATGAGAAGAAATTAAAAATTTTCCACAGATTCTGAAATTTATTTTCAGTATTAAAATGTTCCTTTGAGAGAGTAACATAACAATCCACATTAAACTTAAAAAAACATGAAGGATCCATTTTTTTCAACTGCTTCTGGAAGGTGCTGTAGGATAGATCATGTGTCACATCCCCAATATTCAAGTGAATGTTGAGATCAGTGTCTACAAGTATCCATTGACCTGAGGATAGCAAACTTAAATGAACAAGAAGGACTTAAGAAAGAGAGGGGGAAAACGCAAAGTTTAACAACTATGAACAGGTGAGCAAAGACTGAAAGCTGTGATTTAAAAGCACATCATAAGATAAATGAACACAGAAATGTACCATCCTAAGTTTTTAGACAAAGTAAGAACAGAAAGGGGAAAAGAATGAAAGGAGAGAGAATAGGAAATAGTATAAAATATCACAGAATGTCAAAGGGAGGACATGGGGTTTGGGGGAAGTTAAAGGAAATCAACAATCTTCTCTCAAGACTAAAGTAAATGAGAAATAAAAGTAGAGACAGCACAGAGTTCCTGTGAGCTCAGCACTGCAGCAGATTGCCACAAATGATTAGAAATTAGAGAGCTGTATAATGAGAGGAGAAAAAAAGTGTCAATTTCTGTCAACACACAAATTATCATGAATAAACAAAAAATAGAAATATTGAAAAACAAAAAATGTGTTATTAACTTCAATAATTAAGGGTAGTTAAAGAATGTATAGTTTTGGGGGCCAATGGGACATTGTATTTCTACTTAAAAAATACATGGGAAGCCTCTCAAACTATTGTAAATCTTTGAGGACCACACATGACATAGCCCCATAAGCACAAAGATAACGGCAGCTCAAACTGCTTAGTGGGTGATGGTCCTCATCAAAATAGTGGAAAACCTAATTGACATATTTATTGATTAATAACCAAGGCTTACTTACAATCCCTTCCAGTGGTACAAAGGTGACGCTGTGCTTTTAAACCACATCACTGGAACAAGTAGATAAGAGCAAATGGTCTTTCCGAAATGTGCAAAAGAATTTAAATACAACAAATCATCCTTTTTCAATTAGAATTCAACAAATTGGGTGTATAAGAATGTGTCTAGTAGCATTTTTAGCCAAGTTTCACTATGTTGAACTGTCAAATATGGAGCTATCTGTGTAGATGACATTAACTGTAGACTAGCAAAGAAACTCCTGTCTCTGTTCCCGGTATGCAAAGGTTGTATTTCTACCACAATTGGCAAAGAATAGGTTTAAATACAGTAATGAAAGATTTTATTTTTTCGCTTTTGAATTTATGACCTTTCCCCCCTTTTCAAGTCTGTTCACCATAATTTTGGAAGTCCCAGCTAAAGCAATTAAGAGAAGGAAAAACACATCACATTAAAACTCAAAAGAAAGCAGTTAAATCACACCTGTCTATGGACACTGTGGTTTTATACATAAACATCCTAAAGACTCTACTGAAATATGCTAGAACCAATCAATAAGATAAACTCAGTGTCAAGGTCTGAAGGGTGAGTCCAAACACCATTAGCAAAGTATAAATTGCTAGGAAAATCCTAAGAGAGAGCTACCCAAAATAGAAATACATATTTGCTTAAACACATATTTGCTTAAAAAAAAAAACAAAAAACTCTACAATTCAAAACTTCAGGAATGAGTGAAAAGTTGGTGAAGACATGAATAAATGGAAAAGCAGCCAGTATTTCTCTGGTGGAAGAATTAACAAGTTTTACATGTTCACAACATACAAGGTAAAGAATTACTATAATCTTGTATGATGACAATGGCAAGTCTCACAGAAATTAAAAAGTTCTAGATTTGAGGCTAGAGAGATGGCTTAACAATTAAGAGGACTGGCTGCTCTTCCAGAGAAGCCGAGTTCAATTCCCAGTTCCCACTTGGCAGATCCGAGCTGTCTGTAACTCCAATTCTAGAGGATCCCACACCCTCATATAGACACCCATGCAGGCAAAACACCCATGCATGCCAAAACAAAACAAATTCATTTTAAAAGTTTTAGATTTTATTTTGAACAACAAACAACAACAACAACAACAACAACAAAAGCCAAAGTAATCTTGACTGAAGATGATAAAGTTAGAAGCCTTAGACTATCTGGTCTCAACATATACAAGGTTAGAGTTAGCAAACAGCATAAATATCTATACAAAATATACAAGGTTATAGCAACCAGAAAGCAGAAATATCATAAAATGATACTAGCTTAAAAGCAGATATAATCCTCCAAAGTCATCCCATGTACTCACTCAAACTGAGTTTTGATGAAGTTGGCAATAAATGTCACAATAAATGCAATAATGTAGCCTGGACTAATGCTTCAGTAAATATTATTGGGATTACCAGAGGTCCACATATGAGAAAAGGAGATTAGGACTTTTTCTCTGAGCATGTGTAAAAATAAACTAAACACAGACTAAGCTTCACAATGAAAAACAAGTTAAATGAAATGTCTATTAGAATTCATGGAGGAAAATCTTTGTGGGTTTGGTGTAGAGGAGAAAAGTTTGGATAAGAACTTAAAAGCAAAATGATAAACAGACACACTGATTAGGCCAATCACCACTGGAAATAAATCCTGAGCAACACCGCTTAGCTATGAACATCTGTGTGTGGCCTTCTATCTAACCTTAAACATCATAATATATTCCTGATTATAGACTTGGGGTCAGGGAGTCATTGGATTTCTTTGATCCTTTTTCAGTGTGGTCATATTGAATAAACATTTTTTTCAACATTTCAGAAAAAGAAGGACGAGAAAGAGGAGAAGAAGAAGAAAGAGGCAAAATGGGACTAGGCAGTGGTGTGCCTGTCATTAATCTCAGCACTAAAGAGTCTGACAGGCATTTTTCTGTGAGTTCAAGCTTACCTTGGTTTACCTTTATAAAAAGCATTTAAAAAATAAGAAAGTGGGAGAATATGATTATGTGGTTCAAATCTGACTCATATAGTGCACAAAACAACTAAAATATGTTACCAGTAAGATATATAATTAATAAAAACAAAATAACAAAATAGATTGAGGAAAATACTAAGCAAAGTCAATAATAGATACTTTGCAACAATTATATGCAAATGACCTAAAAGTAAGTAATAAAACATTCAGCATCATAAGCCATTAAAAAAGCACAAATCCAAATGTTGATACATAGTTATTGGTTATTACAGAAACAAAGTTAAATTAATTATTATTGTAAATCATTTGTTTTATGTTCTACCATAAGGATATGTATTATAGCTGGAAAAGTGATTACAGCACACAAATACATGCTTCAGTAAGAATTTAAGCTAGTGAAAATACTAAGGTCTACAACTTGGCCATTACCAATCAGAGCCTATGAATGTGCCCATTTTTCATGATAAATAAAAAGTGAAATAAGGACAGTGAAAAACATTTTTAAATTCCATCTAAATTTTGCACATAGCACTCAATTTTCTAAAATCCATAACTGAATCAGAAATTTTATTTTATAATCAGGGTTACTGTGCTTGCTGTTGGAAAAAAGGGGTATGAAGTTGATGATGCAATTGGATACAGGCACGAGAATGTGGCATGTGATAAATGCAAAAGTTTCTTCTATCGCACTGTCTTAGGGTCTCCATTGCTGTGAAATGACACCATGACCAAGGAAACTCATAACAGACAACATTTAGATAGGGCTGGTTTACAGGTTCAGAGGTTCAGTCCATTATCATTCTGGCAGGAAGGCAGCATCCAGGCAGGCATGGCAATGTAGATGTGAAGAGTTCCGCATCATTAGCCAAGAAACTCACGAGCAGACTGGCCTCCACATGGTTAGGAGAAGTGTCTCAAAGCCCAAAGCCGATTCCCAAAGTGAATAGACTTCCTCCAACAAGGCCACACCCACTCCAACTAGACCACACCTCCTAATAGTGCCACTCCCTTGGCCAAGCATTTACAAACATTCACAAGCACAGTATTATGACTCTTTTTTTCATCATTCAAAATTAAGTTACATATCTTTTCAGAAATGAGTTAATTATGACAATCGAATCAGGCATCTATTACTATTCTGATTAGATGTACAACACCTTTTACAGCAGACATACACATGTGCTTTCCTTTAAAAAATATTCAACATTAATACAAGCCACTGTAGGTGAGGAAGGTCAGTTTTGATCCTTGTCAACTGTGAAATCCCTCACACAAGGATGCTTTGATTTCAGAGAGGAAAGAATGTCATTCGGGGCAATGTGATATATTTACGTGCTGAGCGGATGAGCGTTGCAAGCCAAAGTTAGGGTTTGCAAAAACGATTTTAAAAGTTGCATATTTAATTCTCTCTAAATATTTACATACTTTTTGCTGGTATTTTCTCTCTGAGAGCCAGATATTCTCCAGGCTGGTGCCCTTCCAGAACCCTCAGATCTCTGCAACACTGACAGGCCATGGGATGTGATTAGAAGCAAGGGATAAGACCACTGGCCCAGCAGATGGTGAGAATAGTTAATTGACCCACTTGAGGAGATGATGAGCTGCTCAGACTCTGCTTTCATTAACAAAAATAAATAATAAATTGCATCTGTTCTCACAGAGTGACAGTATGAAATGGTTCCTTGATTGCTTATTCCAAAGAACATAGCAAGGTATTTATTTCAGGAGCTATGTGGTTTGCCTTTATTCATTCCTCCATTGTGAGTGTGGTTTGGCGAACATGTGATATTACTATACTCATGTCACGCATTGAGAATCTGAGGCACTGAATAATTAAAACATACCATGTAGATTCACTCATTGTTAGAAACGAGCTACAGTAGGCATATTGCCGCCAAAATTCTTATCTAGCTGCCCTGTGTCATAGCATGAGGATGTGGAAAAACTTGAAATGTAGTTTTAATTAGAAAATGGAAATTTGGTCAATTTGGAAAACATAGAATACTATAAGAGCAAACAGAAGAAGTAGTTTTGAGTGAGTGTGTGGGGTTTACTTACTTTGTAAACTCTTGCTGGACAAGCATGAGGACCTGAGTTCAGATCCCCATGATAAACCTAATTTCTGTTACTGGATCCTACAATGAGATGGAAGCAGTGAGGAACAAGATCCTCTACCAAAAGTAATGTGGAAGGCAAGGAATATATAAGAGGCTGTCCTCTCACCTTTACGCACTTTCCACAGCACAGGGTGCCTGCACTCACAAGTATGCACACATATACTCCATATGCATAGATACATACAAAAGTGTATTTTCATTAAAAAATTATATTTTGTATGATTTATGTATTTATTATTTGTGTGAGTCCAACATCCACATGTGGCCCACAACCATCTGTGTCTAGCTTTATGGAATCTCATACCATCTTACTGCCTCTGAGGGGACCGGGCACATACATCGCACATACACATAAAATACATAATCGATTGAGAATAAATTGTATTTTTAAAATCTCTACTTACATGGCAAGAATACGCTTTCTAGGACTGGGTGCAATAGAAAAAGGACCTCAAGGTAAAAAATACTGTTTTAACACAAGACAAACAGCAACACAAAAATCAATGACTTTTCTGGGGATCTGAGGTACCAAGAACCAAAGAACTGAGGCGCCAAGAAAACACTGAAACTTTAACTCTCAGACACTGGAAAAAGCAGAGATTAATAGATGAATTCAGTTTATCTGAAACCAAAGCACCCTTACTTAATAGTTTGGGCAATGTGGTGAGGCTGTGTTTGGCATAGCACAAAAGAGAAAAATTTCTGGGAGCTTCACAGCAGTGCGCAATAGTTTTCTGTCTGTTCCTCCAGGAATCAGATTAGATTTCCACGTGGCAAAATTCAGTGTGTGTGTGTGTGTGTGTGTGTGTGTGTGTGTGTGTGTGTGTGTGTGTGTGTGTTTATGCATGTGTGCATGTGTGTTTGTGCATGTGTGTGCCTGTATGTATGTATATGATATGTGTAAGTGTACACATTGTAAGCATTAATCTATTGTATATGCATGCATGTATGTATGTATATTACCTCCATGGGCAGTTGCTCATACATGTATATGTGTGTGTACACTCATGTACAAGTGTGCACATGGCTGTGTGTGTTTTGAATGCAGAAAGAAGATAAAAAGAATCTTATAAACAGAATCATGTTCCTGACCATGGAAGAGTTAATCAAAACGCAGTTGTCTGCTGTAGGAGCAGAGGGCTCTCTGCAGGCAGCTCTGCCCTCATGGAGTACAGGGTTTAATAAGTTAGTACCATTCAAGACAGCGGCTAAAACCCATCTTCTTTCAGCTTTTCTGACTAAACTTAGAGAGAATGAAACTGAAAGAAATATTTATGAAGGTCACTGCTACAACACTCCAGAATAGAAAAGGAGCAGATTTAAGCATGGGATTACAGAAAGCTGTCCCTCCCTTGTATATAAATAGCCAACGAACCAATTTCTCCCCTGTAAAGGCTGTGTTTGCCAGTGGGTTGAGCTCTAAGGTTTAACCCTTTTTTGTAAATTTTATTTTTCTTTGATATTTTTCTTTGTTTTACACTTCAAATATTATCCCCTCTCCCCCCTCTCCCATACCGCCCCCTTCTTCTTCTATAAGGTTCCTCCCACTCCCACCCACCCTCTCCCACCTCAACGCCCTGGCTTTGTCCTGCACTGGTGAGACAAGCCTTGACAGTACTGAGGGTTTTTTCTTCAATTGATGCCAGACAATGACATCCTCCGGTAAATATTCGGGTGGAATCATGGGTTACTCCATGTGTACTCACTGGTTGGTGGTTTAGTCCCTGGGAGCTCTGGTGGGGTCTGGTTGGTTGATACTGTAGTGATTCCTATGGTCTTGCAAACTACTTCAGCTTCTACAGTCTTTTCTCTAACTCCTCCACTGGGACCCCCTTGTTCAGTTCTATGGTTAGCTGCAACTATCCTCATCTGTATTAGTAGGGATCTGGCAGAAACTCTCAGGAGAAACCCATGTTTGGTTCTTGTCAGCAAGCACTTCTTGGCATCAATGATAGTGACTAGGTTTGGTGACAGCATGTGGGATAGATCCCCAGGTAGGGCAGTATATGGAAGACCTTTTCTTCAGTCTCTGCTCCATTATTTGTCCCTGTATTTCCTAATGTCAGTATTTTGTTCTCCTTTCTAAGAAGGAATGAAGCATCTACATTGTGGTCTTTCTTATTCTTGAGATTCATGTGTTTGTGAATTTTTTTCCTTGGGTATTCTAAGCTTTTGGACTAATATCCATTTGTCAGTAAGTGCATACCATGTGTGTTATTTTGTGACTGGGTTATCTCACACAGGAACGTATTTTCTTTTTCCATATATTTTCCTAAGTATTTCATGAAGTCATTGTTTTTAATAGCTGAATAGTACTCCATAGTGTAAATATACCACATTTTCTGTATTCGTTCTTCTGTTGAAGGGCATCTGAGTTCTTCCAGCTTTGGGCTATTATATATAAGGCTGCTATGAACATAGTGGAGCATGTGTTCTTGAATATGTTGGAGCATCTTTTGTGTATATGACCAGGAGTGGTATAACTGGGTCATCAGGTAGTATTATGTCCAATTTTCTGAGGAACCTCCAGACTGATTTCCAGAGTGCTAGCACCAGTATGCAATTCCACCAACAATGGAGGAGTGTTCCTATATATCTCCACATCCTCACCAGCATCTACTGTTACCCGAGTTTTTGATCTTAGCCATTTTGACTGGTGTGAGGTGGAATCTCAGGATTGTTTCAATTTTCATTTCACTGATGACTAAGGATGTTGAATATTTCTTTAGATGCTTCTAGGCCATTCGGTATTCCAAATTACTTGTTTAGCTTTGTACACCATTTTTATTAGGATTATTTGATTCTCTGGATTCTCACTTATTGTATTCTTTGTATATATTAGATATTAGCCCTCTATCAGATGTAGGATTGGTAAAAATATTTTCCCAATCTGTTGGTTGCTGTTTCATCCTAATGACAGTGTCCTTTGACTTACAGAAGCTCTGCAGTTTCATGAGGTCCCATTCTTGAACTTAGAGCATAAGCCATTGGTGTTCTGGTCAGTAAAATTTTCCCTGTACCTATGTGTTTGAGGATTCCAATCACTTTCTCTTCTGTTATTATCAGTGTATCTGTTTTTATATGGAAGTTTTTGATCCACTTGGACTTGAGCTTTGTACAAGGAGATAAGAATGGGTCAATTTTCATTTTTCTACATGCTGACCTCCAGTTGAACCAGCACCATTTGTTGAAAATGCTGTCTTTTTATCCATTGGATAGTTTTAATTCATTTTTCAAAGATCAAGTGAGCATAGGTGTGTGAGTTCATTTCTGGGTCTTCAGTTCTATTCCATTGATCTACCTGCCAGCATCTGTACTAATACCATGCAGCTTTTATCACGATTGCTCTGTAATACAGATTGATTTCAGGGATGATGATACTCCCAGAAGTACTTGTATTGATGAGAATAATTTTTGCTATCCTGGGATTTTTACTTTTCCAAATGAATTTACAAATTGCTCTTTCTAACTCTACGAAGAATTGAATTGGAATTTTAACAGGGATTGCATTGAATCTGTAGATTGCTTTTGGCAATATGGCTATTTTTACTATATTATTTCTGCCAATCCATGAGCATGGGAGGTCTTTCCATCTTCTGAGATATTCTTCAATTTCTTTCTTTAGAGGCTTGAAGTTCTTGTCATACAGATCTTTCACTTGCTTGTTTAGAGTCACACAGAGGTATTTTATGTTATTTGGGACTACTGTGAAGGGTGTCATTTCCCTAATTTCTTTCTCATCCTGTTTATCCTTTGAGTAGAGGAAGACTACTGATTTGTTTGAGTTAATTTTATACCCAGACACTTTGAAGAAGTTGTTTATCAGGCTTAGTAGTTCTTTGGTGAATCTTTTGGAGTTAGTTAAGTATACTATCATATCATCTGCAAATAGTGATATTTGACTTCTTCCTTTCCAATTTGTATCCCTTTGACCTCTTTTCATTGTCTGATTGCTCTGGCTAGGATATTGAGAACTACATTGTCTAAGTTGAGAGAGAGTGGGCAGTTTTGTCTAGTTCCTGTTTTAGTGGGATTGCTTCAAATTTCTCTCTATTTAGTTTAATGTTAGCTACTGGTTTGCTGTATATTACTTTTCTATGTTTAGGTATGGGTCTTGAACTTCTGATTTTTCCAGGACTTTTATATTGAAGGGGTGATGAATTTTGTCAAATGTGCTTAGCATCTAATGAAATGATCATGTGTTTTTTTCCTTGAGTTTGACTATCCTTATATTGAATCATCCTTGCATCTCTGGGATGAAGTCTACATGATCATGGTGAATGATCCTTTTGATATGTTCTTGGATTCAGTTTGAGAGAATGTTATTAGTATTTAGCATCAGTATTTATGAGGGAAATTTGTCTGAAATTCTCTTTCTTTTTTGTTGGGTCTTTGTGTCATTTAAGTATAAGCATAATTGTGGCTTCAAAAAAGAATTTGGCAGTGTTCCTTCTGTATCTATTTTGTGCAATATTTTGAAGATTATTGGTATTAAGTTTTCTTAAAGTCTGATAGAATTCTGCAGTAAACCTATCTTGTCCTGACATTATTTTTTGTTGGGAGACTTTCAATGACTGCTTCTCTTTCTTTAGGAGTTATGGGATTGTTTAGATGGTTTATCTGATCCTGATTTCATTTTGTTACCTCGTATCTGTCTAAAAAATTGTCCCTTTCCTCCATATTTTCCAGTTTGTTGAGTATAGGCTCTCATAGTAGGATCTGAATTTTTAAAAAAAAAATTTCCTCAGTTTCTGTCATATTTCCCTTTTCATTACTTATTCTGTTAATTGGAATATTGTTTCTGTGCCTCCTGGTTATTCTGGCTAAGAGTTTATCTATCTTGTTGCATTTCTTAAAGAACCAGCTCCTGGTTTTGTTGATGCTTTGTGTAGTTCTTTTTATTTCTCCTTGGTTGATTTCAGCCCTGAGTTTGATTATTTCCTGCCTTCTACTCCTCTTTGGTGAATTCGCTTCTTTTTGTTCTAGAGCCTTCAGACATGCTGTCAAGCTGTCAGTGCATGCTCTCTCTAATTTGTTTTTGAAGGCACTCAGATATGGGTTTTCCACTTAGCACTGCTTTCATTGTATCCCATAAGTTTGAGTATGTTGTGCCTGCATTTTCATTAAATTCTAAAAAGTCTTTAATTTCTTTCTTGATTTCTTCCTTGATCCCATAAATTTGAGTATGTTGTGCCTTCATTTTTATTAAATTCTAAAAAGTCTTTAATTTCTTTCTTGATTTCTTCCTTGACCAGGTTATCATTGAGTAGCCTATTGTACAGCTTCCATGTGTATATAGGCTTTATTTTGTTTTTGTTGTTATTGAAAACCAGCCTTATTGCATGGTGACATGATAGAACGCATGGGATTATTTCCATCTCCTTGTATCTATTGCTTTAACCTTTAGTAAAGTTTGTTTTTTATGAATGTGAGTGCCCTTTGTGCATTTTGGAGCATAGATGTCAAAATTGAAGTTCATCTGGGAGAGTTTTCCTTTGATGAGTATGAGTGTCTTTCCTTATATTTTTTGATAACTTTTGGTTGAAAGTCGATTTTTTTTAAATTTTAGAATGGCTATTCCAGCTTGTGTTTTGGGATCATTTGCTTGGAAAATTGTTTCCAAGCCTTTTACTCTGAGATAACATCTGTCTTTGTCACTGAGGTATATTTCCTGTATGTAGCAAAAATGCTGGGTCCTGTTCACGTATCCAGTCTGTTAGTCTATGCCTTTTTTTGGGTAATTGAGTACATTGATATTAAGAAGTATTAAGGAATAGTGATTGTTTCTTATTATTTTGTTGTTAGAGGTAGATTTTTGTTTATGTGTCTATCTTTTGGGGGGTTTGTTACAAGAAGATTACTCTTTTCGTTTTTCTAGAGTATAGTTTCTTTCCTTTTGTTGGAGTTTTCCATTTATTATCCTTTATAGAGCTGGATTTGTGGAAAAATATTGTGTAAATTTGTTTTTGTCATGGAAATTCTTGGATTTTCCATCTATGTTAATTGAGAATTATGGTGGATGTAGTAGATGCCATTTGTGTTCTCTTGAGGTCTGTAGGACATCTGTCTAGGATCATCTAGCTTTCATAGTCTCTTTTGAGAAGTCTGTTGTAAATCAGATAGGTTTGCCTTTATATGTTTCTTGACCTTCTCTTACTGTTTTTATTATTTTTTCTTTGTTTTGTATATTTGGTGTTTTGAGTATCACGTGGCAGGAAGAATTTCTTTTCTGGTCCAATCTGTTTGGAGTCCTGTAGGCTTCTTTTATGTTTATGGGCATCTCTTTCTTTAGGTTAGGGAAATTTTCTTCTTTAATTTTGTTGAAGATATTACTGGCCCTTTAAGTTGGGAATCTTCATTCTCTTCTCTACCTATTATTCTTAGGTTTGGTCTTTTATTGTGTCCTAGATTTCCTGGATGTTTGTGATTAGGGACTTTTTGCTTTTTACTTTTTCTTTGACTATTGTGTCAATGTTTTCTGTGGTATCTTCTGTCCCTGAGATTGTCTCTTCATCTTTTGTATTCTATTGGTGATGCTTGTGTCTGTGATCTCTTTCCTAGTTTTCTATCTCTGGGGTTGTCTCCCTTTGTGCTTTATTTATTGTTTCTATTTCCATTTTTAGATCCTGGGTGGTTTTGTTCAATTCCTTCACCTGTTTGGTTGTCTTTTCCTGTAACTCTTTAAGGGATTTTTGTGTTTACTCTTTAAGGGCTTCTACTTGTTTACCTGTGTTCTTCTGTATTTCTTTAAGGGAGTTATTTGTGTCATTTTTAAAGTCCCCTATCATCATCATGAGCTGTGATATTAAATCCAAATCTTGTTTTCTGGTGTGTTGAGATATCCAGTGTTTGTTGTAGTGGGAGAGCTGGGTTCTGATGATGCCAAGTAGTCTTGGTTTTTGTTGCTTAGTTTCTTGTACTTGCCTCTTGCTATTTGGTTATCTCTGATGTGAGTTGGTCTTGCTGTCTCTAACAGGAGGTTTTTCCTCCTGTGGTCCTATGAACCTGTGAGCCTGTGATTTGGAGTGAAAGCACTTGTGGCATAGCAACTCTCTGCAGGCAGCTTTTGGGTCTGAGAGCTATGAGATAGCCGCTGCTCTGGACATAGATGGAGATTGGAGAGGTCCAGTCCCAAGTCGCCCTGTGGCTCCCTAGACCTGTGTACTCCCAGTGGGACTCTCTTTCGACATTCAATGCAGAGAAAGTGTGGTCCCACCTGTGTGCTGTGGGCTTAGGAGGGAGAGGGCTCCTGGCAGACCAGCTATCTTAAGGTAGTTTGTGTTTCTGATAGCTGTGGGAAAACCCCAAGTCTGGGTACAGATGGAGTAAGGTTTGGCCCTTTTTAAAGAAGTAATTCACGAGGAAACAGAATGATATGGAATGACACAGATATAGAGACACAAAAGGTAACAGGAGTGACTTTCATCTGCCAAGGAAGGATTAATCTGGGCCAACTTACATCAGAATTAACACATTTGAAATAAATAAACGTTCTGAAACAAACAGAAATTACAGTCTGGAGGGCAGGGGAAGAAACAGCCAACTGAACATGAGTTAAAAGTGATACAAAAATTGAATTGTTTTGTAAAAAGTAATTATGATTAAAATAGTGAATAGATTAAATTAGAGAAGATGCAAGGGCAGGTTGGTAATGATAGTAGAGTGTGCGATACTTTAAGAATGTAAATTAGGAACATGAGGACTCAGGAGACTGTTTTGTAGGTAAAGCCTTAACTGTGCAAGCATGGGGGCTGGGGAAGACATCCCATTGAATATAGGGAGGAGGAATGGGCTGAGAAAATGTGGTTGAGTGGATGGGAAGGGGACAGTGACTGGAATGAAAAAAATTAAAGTAATAATAATAATAATAATAATAATAATAATAATAATAATAATAATAGCAAAGCATGCTAGTGAATATTGTCATTCTTCTGGTGGGTGGGAGAGGCAGAAGGATCCCTGAATCCTTGATATCCACTTTAGCCTGCTTAGTAAGTCTCAGACTTAATGAGAGACTTTGTCATAAAAATTAAGTGGCAAATGGTTGGGGAAAACAATGAGAATAGGTCCTGATTGCACACACATGCATCCATGTTCATCTGAATACCCATGAAGACGTATGTATGCACACACACTCAACAAAGAACCAATGAAGCACCCCACAGGAAATTAAGTCTGGACGCTCTTGGAACATTATGAATTAAGCTAAAGTTTTATGATTTAAGATTTCCAAAAATGAAACAGAAAGCATTGAATGGGATATTGGAGAACTCAGATGTTTTAAATGTCATTGGGGTGAAAAGGAGTCACTGAAGTGGCCAATTTTTAAAATATTACCAGATTAATTAGACACCAAACCACAGATCCAGAAAACTAAAAGAATGCAGTACAGGATGCAATACATATACACATATACTGTGCTTGAAGTTCAGAATACCCAAGCAAGAGAAAATTAATTTTAATGGCTGGGGTAGGTTGTCTTTCAGTGTGGATGAGTCCTTGGATTAATTCCCAGTCATAATAATAAACAAAAACAAAATCAGCTTGTACATGAATACTGTGCTCATCTTCCTTAAGCATATATGTGTTAAAGAAAATATGTTGCATATGTAAAATTCTTGTGAATTTATAATTATTTTAAAAACTCAATATTAAGTTCACCATACTTGCACCTCTCTGCCTACCCACTCTCTCTCCAGTTCCCCATTCTCAGTCTCGAATTCATCCCTTCTTGAATTATATATTTATAATATATAAATGTTATATATGTATATACGGATTTACATATTGATATATACAAACTAAGTCAATATTTAAAGTTTATAAATAATGAAATTATCTAACTTTACATCATTGTTAAAGAGACTAAAGACTGTTCAATTTCTACTTTCATCCTCTCTATAATAAGTCGGTTGTTTCTGTACATCAAAGACATGTTTGTGATTTTTCCCAATCTTAAAAACTCTGAGAAATATAATGGCACACACACCATTTCTTTTATTTTCATTTCACGGGTTACTAACGCTGTTGCTAACATCCATTGATGATTAATATTTGCTGATCTGTTCGAAGCTTTTTCCACTCTCAGCTCATTTGGTTCTCACAGGGCTGTGGAGTGTATACGATTAATATTTTCATTTATGGATGAAGTTATAGCTACAGAAAATTAAGTAACTTGAACCTCACAGTTAGGAACCATTGGGTGTGACAGATGAATTTGATTCATATTTTTATAGGGTTTACTATTCACCCATATGCATAGCTACTTGTCAGTTTGAGATGAAATAGATCATACTACATGGGACATAAGTGTACAGAAGTGGCATGAATGAATGAATAATGCCACTGTTAGATATTTTTAATATGTCATTTTATTTGAAAGTGTGACGTTTTATGGTAAATAATACTTTAGTTTTCACACACAAAAATATCTCTTATTTTCTTCCATTTACAGATGAAATATGGCATTGTTTAAAAGTGTACCATTTCTACCATTATATAATTGTAACTAGAGGCAATTTCTCATTTTACATCTTTTTAAATCTATTGAGAGTTTCATGCATGGGTAGAATGTATTTTAATACTCTGCAACCTCTCTTCTCTGCTTCTAATCTCTCCCTCTTTATATCTCACAGAGTCCAAGTACTGTTATTCACATGTGTGTAGGTGAGGCATCATCCACAAGAGTGAGGGCCATTTAGGAGAGGTCACACCCCAAATCTGAACCCCCTTTCTCAGCTCCCAGTATCTTTCAGATAGGGGTGGAATTTCATGGGCCCCTTCACAATTAGTGCTAGATTGTTCACTGTATTGATTTTCACAGGTCTTGTCTTGGCATCAATAACTGTTATGAGTTCATGAGAGCAGCTTTCAGGTCACGTCTAGAAGTTGCTGCTTCTCAACAGCCCACCCTGAGCTCTGGTTCTTACAATCTTTCTGCCTCTCTATCCATATGACTTCTGAATCTTGATAGGCATGGTGAATTAGAAGTCCTATTTGGGGCTGTGCACTCCTTAGTCACCAATTCTCAGCCCTACGAACAATGTGAGTCTCTGTCTTAACTACTGTCCACTACAGTAAATGGCCTCTCTGACAAATGGTGAAATTTGACAGTCTTTCAAATACTCAAAGAAGATCACATTTTTCAGCATGTCCTTGATTTTTGTATGTACATCTGGAACCATGTGATTCCATGTATTCTGAGTTCCAGATGTTCTGAACCATCACTCATGCATACATTCTGTACATGTTTCTGGAGAGATTAGTGCATGCTAAGGAAGTCAGATAACTATAGCTGCACCAGAACAAATGGATGTCTGGCTTTATGTTCCATTTGCATTTTTCTAGCATCCTGTCAGTTTTTCCTTCCTGTTCTCGCTCATCTTTCTCATCCTCCTTTTGCTACTTGCTTTTTCATCTTTTTTTGTCTTTGCCTTAACACTTTGAAAAGTTGAAAACTCTTATCTCACAAACAGAAGAACATTTATTGATTATTAATGAAAGGCATTTGTGTTCATGATAAGATGCTGGCAATGCTTCAATGTGCAGAGAGAAGACACACCCTGTAGTAAACTGCAAAGGACTCCAGTCACACAAGGCACCATGACACTTTCTGCAAGTAGGAGATTTGGAGATAAAACATTGGCAAGAGCATGAGTTCCAAAAGTTTTATAACTTTTTGTCTCATCCTGCCCGCCTTAAAGTTAGTCTGTGAAGTCTTAATTCCCATTGAAAATAGAGACTGTCTGGAATTCCAGATCCCCATGCCTCCTAATCTGTTTGCTTGCCTACCCTACTTTGTGAATAAGGAAAGAGCTCAGTCAGCATAGAACTGGGTGAAAGTGCCTTCTCTTTCCCTCATTATAAGTCACTTGACTATGACGTATGCTGTGACTTAATTTTAGGGTAGAAAGAGCAATCTGAGCCTGTGAGAAAAATCAGATCAAACTACATTTTTGCTTCTGCGAGTTCTACTTCAAAAAACATATTGATGCATCTTAAAGTGAAGAATACATTGTAATTCACCAAGAATTGTCACCTACCTATCCCCCAGACTTTTAAAGATATTAGTGCCTTACTATGTAGCCTAGTCTGGCCTTGTGGTTTCCAAGATCTTACCTCAGCTTCCCAGGTACAAAGGATTAAAACTGTGGTCAATACTTGTCATTTTTACAATTTTATTTCATCTTTGTCTCTCTGTCTCTCTGTGTATGTCTCTGTCTCTGTCTGTCTCTGTGTGTGTGTGTTTGTGTGTGTGTGTGTGTATGTGTGATAATATGCACATGAGTGAATACCCTCAAAGTCCAGAAGAAAGCATTAGATCTAGAACTAGAGGTATAACTACTGTGTGATATAGGTGATGGGAACTGAATTTCAATTCCCTTAAAGAGTAGTATGCTTCCTTAACTCCAAAGCCATCTGTCACTCTTTGTCATTTATAAAACCTTCTATATTCTTACAAATTCAGTCATTCTTATCTCATACATTATTTTAAAATTATATTTATCTGTACCCCATCTCCTAGTAAGAAGTGTCATCAAATCTTGTAGAAGAAACATTTTCTTTTATACCAAATTAAATGTATAGATTCCAAACATATAGTGAATAATAAAGTAGAAAGATATGCTTCTGTCAGTGTGGATCTAGGTTAGTGGTATAAGGGGACCTGCAGGGTAGAAGGGCAGAATGGACTCACACAATTTATATTCAGACCTATACATGCACTAAATATATAAGTAAAAATGCAAAGTACTAGTCACTGATTACCTTGAGTGTTGGCCCTACAGTATCTGATGCCATCCATGCAGACATGGCCAAGTTCAAGAAATACATCACACACCACCAGTCCTGCAAATGGCACAGAAATAGCATCAAGAAACCCTGATCACAAAGATTCAAATCTCTTAAGTGGAAATAAGAAAACACATTCATATTTTCTTTAATTTGCTATATTTATCTTTGGACTTCATCCATTACAGGAGTTATCTTTTTATTGATTCACAAGTGATAACTCTGTCTTACTGCTTTAGGGAAAGAAAGGGGAGCTTTTCAAAAATAACATTAGTTATTGAATAACCATTCTTTTCTCAATAATTACAAATGTTAACATGATCATACTCAAAACCAAAATGCCTATATGCAAGAATATTTACCCTTAATTGACTTTACTGTTCATTCACTCTAACTTTACAGCAATGAAAAACATCTTATTGGATTGTCATGTATCACATATATACTCATGTCTATATTTGTGGTTACCTGCCATTTATTATTAGAGGATGATGCTTCCTAAGGATACAAAAACAGATGTTTATACATTCCAGATAGATCACCAATGATAGATCAAAAAGGCAATTCCACACAAGTCTAGCTAGTTGAACAATTGAGTTTATTACGACTCTTCACAGAAGCATGGACGACTGAAGCTATCACTACAGAAATATGATTAAAAACATTATTGACAATAAATGAAGACTGCATTCCAGTGAATACTCTAGCAGCAGTTTGCTGCCTATATTACCCAAGAGAGACATTGGGTCTCCTCTAATGCCTGAGATTCCTGAGTCTGTTTTCTGAGATCCCCATGCTTTGTAATTGTCATGGTTTTTCTGAGTCTTATGAGCCTTCCTTCTCTCCCCAGGAAGGAACATATCAGTTCAGTTGAAATTTTGTGAAAAATGATATGTTCTGATAACACAAGCTAAAGTACAGATGCACTTATTATTAACTTTTTATAACAATAAATATAGATGTCTCCAATTTTTTTTCAAAACATATAACAACATGGTGCATGGTGGGAGACAACAGCTACTGTGGACTGGCTACAAACCCCAAAATAAGATGGTCATACATTTGTTTATGCTATAATGCTAGTTATTTAGTGTTGCAGTGGAGGATAAGATGCCTCAATCACAATTAGATTGAATTGTAGATGTAGAAATGAGTGGTGATTTATCACCAAGGTACACTGAAAGAATCACTGGGTGTAAAATGATTAGAAGGTATCCTCAAGGAGAAGGATACAGAGGATCCAATGGAATTTTTTTTCAGATACTTACAAGGGTGATCAGATGTCACCATGCACAAGGTCTTAAGACTGAATAACCACATTATACATGGAAGGTGATCAGGAATAGAAATTAGGAGTCTTGCTAAAATAAGTGACTTAGACTAGAAATTTAGTATGCTAAATAAAGATTTTAAATCTACAAGTGGTACTGAGGAATGGCCTAGATTGAATGGCCTTGTGATCATATTTGTTGGGGATTATCTTGAATATTAACTAATATAACAGTGCTCAGACCACTGTTGGTGGCCACTCTTCTCTTGTCATGTCCTAAACTACATAATAAAGGAAACTGAGTATAGGCTTGGCAGCTAGTCAGCAAGCCTGCCTTCAAGTTCCTGACAGAGTTCCTGACTTTACTTTCCTCAATGATGGATTTTGATTTAGAACTTTAACCAAATTAATTTTTTTCTCCCTCAACATTATTTTTAATCAGGGTGTTTAATCACAACCACAAAAATGAAGCTAGAGTAAAACAGCATCCTAGGTACAGCCTACTGCTATGAAAACATACAGGTAGGAGCTTGAGGTTGCTAGGAAACCAGGGAGCAGAGGAACATCAACGTTACTGTGCACTTGGTACCTCATTTTTCTTTGTTACAAGATGCCAGTACATGGATGGATATTGTCCACACTTGAACTGTGTCTTCCCACTTCAACTAACCTACTGTAGGTAATCTCTCGAATGTATGCCCAGAGGCTTGTCTTGCAGATGATGCTGGACCTGTCAAGCTGGCAGTCACTATTAACCATCACAAGAAACTCCTTTCATGTTTTTCCTTTTGTATTTTCATCAAGGAAGTTCTATTGCTTAGATTATCATGCTTTACTTGTTCACTGTCACGTTGACTTTTAAGTATAACATTAGCATTTTAATGTCTGTGTACTTTCTGTATGTTATCCCTTCTCTCTTCTTGATTTGTTTGATTTTAGATGACCATTTTTATGCTGTACATTGTAACCTTTGAATTTTCTACTGAGTATGGGAGACTGTCAATTTACAACACTGTATAAAAATGTTGACATTTATTGTTAGGAAAGTAGTGTTTGACTTTACAACTTTTGTTTATGCTTTCTAGTATGGCTTGTTTTATTTGTTTTTTATTTTTTATTTTCTGTGTGGAAAATAATTGCTGTTTAAAGTTTTTATTTTGAGATATAGTAAGAAGTTTAAAGTGCATATGGGCATATAGATATGAATATTAATTTTCAACTGAAAAGTAATCCGTTTTGACTAATGGAAGAGGGTTGTTCTCAGCCTCGATACTTCTTTGTGCAATGGGTAGTAATATTAAAGGGAAACACACATAACAGCAAAAGATATTTGAAGAAAAGTGACTGCCCAATGCTCAGTCAGAAATTACGTGTGCATTTTTACCAACTCCAAAGAACCAGGAACACTGCAAAACAGGGATCTCCCTGGAAGAGAATGCAGAGAAAGTATCAGAGTTAGAGGATGGACATGAAAGTTTCTAGATGCTGTGTTCTGGACATACATGAACATTGACTCATGAGCTAACAGTACCTATGATTACCTGCAGAAGACTTATGCAACAGGGATGAAACTGGGTTTGAAATTAGTTGAGAAGATGGTTCAGCAGGGTAGGAGGCTGATCAGAAAATGCATGATCAGACAGCAAATATGACTATACACATCATGTTAATACATGAAATAGTAACAAAAATACAGAAAACAATCAGTTAAATGACCCAAATTCTCAATTGGTGTTTTCTGTTGGTCATTGCTCTTGGTTCAGACTTAATAATGAGAGTCTTACCTACCATCCAGACATCATGGAATACATCTTCTTAATCTCTACCTTCTTTTTGTTTTCTTTTTCCCATGGTCTCTTTGTCCCTCTTTCAATACTATAAGCAAAATTAAGCTTACTTTGCCAATTGAATAATACATGATTTCCAAGAGGTGAAATAGTTTTAACTGTGAACACGCAACTATGAATGTGCTCATCTGAGATTAAATAATGACAGTGCAACTAACAAAATCTTTATATCAAGTCTCTGTAACATGGTGTTCATAAGTTTTCAAAGTTCATGTTTACCAATACAGTGAGATTTAAATGTTTCTAAAGGAAATTTTCTTTAGGCAAATATACCCCTAAACATTATATGCCCATCCCTAGTGTGTAGTTGTTAGATGCTGTACTATCTCCAATTATTAATGATTCTTTAGCATGTTACATCTATTCTGCTAAAAGAGGAAAGAGGTTCTTCATTATAAGCACTAATTATAGGTTCTAATTAATTGCCAAAGTTTTAGCTACATCTTTGTTTCTGAATCAAAATATATACATATTTATTTAATTTTTTCTACCTCTAAAGAAAAGCATTCAATAGCTCTTATTTGGTAGAAAAAATCTCATCTGTGTCATATGTTTCTGGCTGTCTTAATATATTCTTAATTTACATATAAATCACACAGTTATCTCTGATGAACATGTTCCTTATATGATCATTGATTAAGAATATGTTGAGCTTTGTCTTCTAGACACAGAAGTGAGTAATATTCAGGAGGCTTTAGTACATATAGTATACAATGAATTATAACTAGAAACCTCCAAGAGTAATTTCCAGAAAAAGTAAAGGGGAGAAATAGACACCATATTTCCACTTGGATCTTTTGTTTAGATTTTAATCACCTGTTATTAATTTATCTGTTGTTTAAAGGAATTTGGTTACATGCATGTGCATATGTGCATAAACCACCATTGGGTCAGTTTCCCATCTAAAGAATGTTGGCTAATTTACAACAAACTTTTCTTATTCAGGTGAGCTTAGACACTGTGCGTTTGCCATTGCAAGAGTCTTAAGATGTCTGTCCAGAACAACACTGTATCAAAGGGTTATTTATCAATTTGCATTCTTAAAATTTTCCATCTGTTCTTGCAATAGGGAACCTATTGTGCCTTGGCATAAGGGAACAAGGGAAATGAGGGGGTCTAAGAAGAGTTGGAGGAAAAGAATGCACTGTAGATATGAACAAATATACATAAATATAAATAAAACCTGTTCCATAATGACTCATTTAAGAACATCTTGTCTTTTAACATATTTTATTGTTACAATCGATTGTACATAATAATGTTTTCATAATGATATTTCATGCATATATATAACATTTTATGAACTTATCCACTCCAATTAGCATTTCTTTTCAATGTATTTAATTTTATTTATATGCATGTGCATGTGTTTATGTGAACTAACTATGTAAGCCCCAGAAAAGGGTGCTGGATTCCTTGTAACTGTACTTTTAGGAAGCTGTGAGGTAAGTGATGTAGGTTTGAGAACCAAGTCCATGTCCTGGTCAGGAATAGAATGTATTCTTTATTCCAGGCCATCTCTGTAGCTCCCAATATCATGGTATGCCAAACTCTTACCCCTGTTCACCCCCTTTTACTTCACAATGACCCTTTCTACCTTCATATCTTTTGGCGACTCAACTAGTTCATGAGAGTTTGTTATGACTATGGGGAAAGTTTCACCCTACTTTTTCTCACATGAATAATCTAAAGATTTAGAAAATTTATTGAGAAATACGTGTTTATTTAACCTTTTTTCTTCCTTGGAAAGTGAATGCTTTATATCTGGAAGATGTGTAGAAGGTTAATTTAAAATAAAGTCTTTTTTCTAAAGCAATATAAAATGTTGCAATGTTTGGAAATATAATCACAAATAAAAAAGTAAAAATGAGTTACTAAAATTTGTAGTTCTTAATTTTAATAATCTTATCATTGACTTCCTGTATTAATTTAAATATTAGAAAGAGACAAGAAGGCTCAGTGAGGGAAATTTCTTCAATGATACTTTGCATCTGGAGGTCAAATTAGTGTCTCTGTTAGACTCTTGGAGGGAGGTTCAATGATGATCTCTAACTAAATCATGCAATACAATTGTATTAATGTCCCCAAAATAAGCCTCAGTGAATTATGCATTGTTCATAGAAGAAACACGTACAAACTTTCTAGTTTGCTCAAAGACATAGGGAAAAATAAGCATCCAATGAACAGAACAAGAATACAGGATAAAGACCTTATAAAATTACTTTCTTTGGGGAGGTTTATGCATATTATTTTGTGTGATTGTTCAGTTATTGTGGCTGAGGTAATCTTGGTATAATGAACTCAACGCCTGTTGAATTCTCCACTTTCTGTACAAGCAACTATACACATCAAAATGTACTTGGACCACCCCCCACCAACTGCAAGAGTTTTCCTCCACACTAAATTGATGCAGCAAAGACAATGGTAACAGCACAATTGTTATTTCACTAATACAATGGTTCTCAATTTGGGAGACAGGGCTTCTTTGGGAATTGAAGGACTCTTTCACAGCGGATACATTATCAGATATTCTGTATATCTGATATTTACATTATGATTCATAACAGAAACAAAATTACAGTCTAATTAAATTGTATTTAATTTATTAAATATGAAGGAAAATAACTATGGATGGGGGTCACCACAATATGAGGAACTGCATGAAAGGATCATAGCATTTGGAAAGTTGAGAACCACTGCTCTAATGCTTAGTCTTCATGGCGGTGTAGAATCTGTTTTTCCAGCTTGTGCAATGATACAGACGCACACACCACATATACACACAAACACATGCACACACATGAATGCCTATACACAAAATGTAAACAAATCACAGACATACATACATATACACAGATGTCCACAAACACGATACATGCCACATATCCATGCCCACATTTATGCTTTCACTCTGCTTAAGAAAGGGCAGACCTGAGAGGATCTCTAGATGTTGACATTCAATGCATAACCCACTGTCCCCACTCAGAGAGCAGAACAAACTCTTTAGTCCATTTCAGTTCTCAATAGGAGGTTCTTCCTAAGGAAGGCTGTAATTAGGACTGCAGAAAACCATTTGATGTCTGAAAGGTTGGGCAGATTAACCTCCTGGGAGCTTCAGTTAGAGAGGTTTCTTGGCTACAAGCCACGCATACTAATCTTTAGGCCCGTGGACTACTTAACCTTAAGCCCCTGCCAAACACTGTTATTAACAGAAATTTTAATTGAGCACCTCAAACTCAGAAAGTAAATAAGCAACGAAATGCCCAGTCATACAAAACAGAAGTGTGACTTTTTTTTACTGGATATTTTATTTATTTTCATTTCAAATGATATCCCCTTTCCTGGTTTCCCCTCTAGAAACCCCCTATCCCATTCTCCTTCCCCCTGCTTCTATGAGGGTGCTCCTCCACCCATTCACCCACTCCTGCCTCCCTGCCCTGGCATTTTCCTACACTGGGGCATCAAGCCTTTCCAGGACCAAGGACCTCTCCTCTCTTGATGTCCGACAAAGTCATCCTCTGCTACAAATGCGGCTGGAGCCATGTGTCCCTCCATGTGTGCTCTTTGGTTGGTGATTTAGTCCTTCGGAGCTCTGGGGACGGGGAGGGGAGCGGTGGTGGTTGGTTGATATTTTTATTCTTATGGTAGCAAACCCCTTTAGCTCCTTCAGTTAGTTCTCTAACTGCTCCATTGGGGACCCGTGCTCGGTCCAATGGTTGGCTGCCTTTAAGAAGCACAAATACCATTATTTGAATGGCATTTGAAATAAACTTCCAAAATAAAATATCTTTGAACTTAATTTCACTGAATAGTGATAGTTATCCTTTCACCCGTTTGATAGAAACTTAGCAGAATATAATAATATTTTTAAGGTTAATTTATTATAATCATTTGTGAATACATTAATTTTTTAAAAGACTGAAACTGTTAATTTGCACGAGTTCTTGCCTGCATGTACATTTGTGCAGTGTCTGCACTGGACCCATAGAAGCCAAAGAGGGTGTAGAATCCCTTGAATTACAGATTGAAAGAGCTGTAAGGCTAACTGGAATCCTCTTCAAGAACAGCAAAGACTCTGGTGAGCTGTCTTTCCACCTTTAGGTAATTTAATTCTATTAAATTCACTTAAGAACATTAGAAGGGGGGGTTCAGGAGGTTACTTGTTGCCCTTCCACAGGAACTGGATTCAGTTCCCACATCTGTGTCAGGGGTCACAGTCGCCTACGGCTTTATTTGTATGTGCTTCGTTACGGTCTACCAGGCTCCCTATCGCCTGCCCTCATGGGATTCACATACTCAGAGACACACACAAAATAGGAATCTAAACTTTAAAAACAACAGTTCAACTAATTTTAGAAAAGTTGGAAATGAGAAGAAGCACAGAAAATATAAAAGTGCCCCAGTGTAGAAGTCAATACTTTTTTATAAAGGGTCAAATTATAAATATGTAAAATAGGGTTTCTCAGACATACATCTGATTACACTGCTGAATACTCTTATTAGAACAAAACAGCCGGAAACCACACACCAATGAATGAGCATGCTTCTGCTCTTATAATGCTGTATAAGAAGCAGTAAATTATCAATGTCACAGAACAGACACGGATTACAAAATATTTTTCTTCCGTTCATTTACAACCACTTAAAATAAAAAAAATGGAAACCTGAATTTTATCTCATGTAAAAAGAAGAAATGGATTAATAGATGATGGATTGAGTTTGATTTGTGATTTTTCAACACATTAAATCCTGGTCTACATGTCTGCAATATCAACATCTACAAATTACCAGAATAAATATATATGGCATTTTATTTATTTTTCTAATTAACATAACAGTATATTAAGAGCCATCCTCTATAAGCGGTTCAAAGTACCGACTGACCTTAACCAGACCACCCAGGACCTGGACAGGCAAACAGCGACTCAGCTGCTTAAGCTCGCCCGCAAGTACTGGCCAGAAACAAAGCAGAAGAAGCAAAGGCTGCTGGCCGATGCTGGCAAAGGGGACGTCCCAACTAAGAGACCACCTGTCCTCCAAGCAGGGGTCAATACAGTCACCACCTTGGTGGAGAACAAGAAGGCTCAGCTTGTGGTGATTGCCCATGATGTAGACCCCATTGAGCTGGTGGTTTTCCTGCCTGCCCAGTGTTGAAAGTTAGGGGTGCATCTTCAAGGGAAAGGCCAGGCTGGGCGCCTGGTCCACAGGGAGACATGCACCACTGTTGCCTTCACACAGGTTAACTCGGAAGACAAGGGTGCTCTGGCTAAGCTGGCAGAAGCTATTAGGACCAATTATAATGACAGATGTGACAAGATCTGCCACCAATGGGAGGTACCATCCTGGGTCCTAAGTCTGTGGCTCACATTGCCAAGCTGGAAACAGCAAAGGCTAAAGAACTCGCCTCTAAACTGGGTTAAATGCATGCTGAGTTTTCTGTACATAAATATAATTACAAAATTATCTTCCAGGAAATAAAAAAAAAGTTCCATGCTTTCTATAAGAAAACATGAGCTTAGAGATAATCTAGTTTCCAAGATCTGACCCTCTCTTTTTAAGTAGAAAAGTAAAATTTAACGAATTAGAAGCATGGATCTTACTGATTCTATCGCATCACCAGATGGGTTAAGAGAAGTGGTGGAAGAAAAACTAATGGTGAGTACATTTTTGTGAAAAGTAAAATGAAGGCAGGAGGATTGCCTTTTCCTCCCTCAGAACAAAAAAAAAAATAGTGTATATTACCCACATGACAGAATTGGTACATTGATTGTTGACTATAGTCTAGAAGTCAAATTTGTTTAATCAGGTAAGTGGTGAGCGTTCTCTCTCTCTCTCTCTCTCTCTCTCTCTCTCTCTCTCTCTCTCTCACACACACACACACACACACACACACACACACACACACACACACACACATTTTATTTTCTTCTCACATGAGTTTTCAGTTCTGATTTCAAAGTTTCAAATCCAGGACATCTTGAGTGCACCACGTGGCATCAAACTTCCGAGGATTTATGTTATAGGGGATCTAGATATCACACTATACATAATACATCAGTGTAAAATATATTATTTGCAACTGCTTGCAGTACTGAGATTATCTATTAGCCTTTCTGAAACTCATCTGTCCCACTTTTATTTCTGCTGATGTAAACTCCACAACTGGCACAAGCACTCGGGGAGGAAAGGGTTTATGGTTTTGCTTGCTATTCAAGGTCATAATTCATCACTGAGGAAAGTCAGCGCAGACACTGAAGAGGCCATGGAGGAATACTACTTACTGTTTTCTTCCCAAGGCTTCCTCAGCCTGCTTTTGTATAAGATCTGGGACCTTCATGGGTGGCCCCACCCACACGAGCTGGAAATTACCACCTCAATTATAAAGCAAGAAATTGTTCTACAGTCTTTACTATAGACAATCTGATGGAAGCTTTCACTCAGTTAAGATCCCCACTTTATACCTATGTCTAAGTTAGTGGCGAGTTGACAAAGCCAGCAAGCACACTGCCTTCTCCAGCATCAGGGATTTCTACTTTACGTGGTCTCATGAACTAAGTTCTGTGCATCTTAGCTGACAGCTACAAGTTCTTTCCTCCTGTATTCTCTTCTTTGTGTGGAATTACAGGAGTGATGTAAGCACCATGCTAGCTCAGTAATGTTGCTAAGAAAACATTCCTTTCTTCCTTCATTTCAGTTACCTAAAATATTTAGAGAGAGAGAGAGAGAGAGAGAGAGAGAGAGAGAGAGAGAGAGAGAGAGAGAGAGTGTGTGTTTCTGGCTGTATGTATGTACACATGTCATGAGGTAAGGGTAGATGGATATCAGAGGATAGCTTGCAGGAATCTTTTCTCTCCTTCCACTGTGGGTATGGAGAACCGAACTCAAGCCATCAGGCTTGGTTGCAAGCCCCTCTATCTGTTGAGCCACCTTGGTTCCTTAGAAAGAATTAAAACACTAACTTAAACATTTTCTCTGGGTATATTTTTGATTGAATATTCGTGGGGAAAATTCTACCTATCAGTTGTAAAATGATAGTTTCATAGAAGAATAGGCATAAATTAGCAGATTTAAAAATGTGAGTCCAAATTGGCATTCCTGCTAACAATATTTGAAAGTGACATTATTAGAAAATGTTGATTTGAGATTGTTTTGACATTTTACCACTAACTTGTCAAAACAGTATCATGAGCACATCCAGCCCATATTTTCAGGAGCATTAGCTGACAGCTATTAAGTGCCTTTCTTTGGAGCAGACAGGAAATCAATCCTCTGATCAATATCACAATCCACAGATTCTGATTCAGCTACAAAGCAAGTGGATTTTGCCTAAATACTAAGGTTCACACAGATGCAATCGTTAAGGTCATTAGTACGATCACTTGTAATCATTTGCGCCATCAATTATTTTAGTTTCTTCTGTTCCTTTTTTTCCATAAAAAGTTGATTCTTGTCAAATCTATGACTCATGATCTTCTGAAATGGCATGTTAACAACATATTATTTTTTAACATAGGACATTTTATATGACTTCACTAGAGCAGTAAATGCAAAGTTCCTGGTATACAAAAAACACCCAGTAATTGCTGGTGGCAGCTAAATAAATCAACGGGAAATGTTCCCGACACATTTGTTGTTTGGTATATTTTAAATTTCAAGTTAAAAGAAATAACTGTGTTTTTATTTTTTCTTAATTATGTGTGGTATATTTTACATTTTATGTTAAACAAATGTGGTTTTTTCTTAATTTTGCATGTGTACATGCCTCCAAACTTGTGTACACACATAACCATGTACACATGTGCATGGGTATGTGCGGTGGGTTCAGATGCCTGAGGTAGCCAAAGGCATTCCATTCTCCTGGAAGTAGAATTGCAGGGGCATGTGAATCGTGTCCATGCCACTGGGGCTTAAACACTATATACTGAGCCATCGTAGCAGTAAAAAAAATTCAAAACACAGGAACTGAGGTATATCAGATAAAAGGGTGCATCGGGGAAGGGGAGCAGGTATAGCAGTGTTAAAGTATACAATGAACATCTCTTCTTCTGCTAGAAGCAGAGAATGCGTTGACCACACACTTGGGTTGGAATTCTTATGATGAAGGCCACAAATGCTAGGCTGATTCAAGCTTCCAGATTATACTACCAATTTCCACAGTTGTTAGGGTTGTGGATAGAATTGTGCTGTGATCTCATTGATTAAGATTGGGATCATTCAAATCACCTTCCAAACTAACTTGAGGACATTCAGCTCTAGCTACTTAACCACGAGCCACTGGTTTTCTGCCGCTTTCTGTGGAGAAACATTCAAAATATTACTAAAACATCTTTTTCATTATTTCTTTCTTTATTTGTTTGTTTATTTATTTATATGGAGCCCTGCTTTCTCTTTTTGTCTGTGATCAGAACCTATTTTTCATCTCAAAAAGTTCAGGTTTTCAACAAGAGAAGAAATCTTTATTTGTTCCACTTACCTGACATCATACTCGGAGATAAATTTTACATGACTGTTTATCTGTTAACAATTATTCTCACCTAACACATTTGAAAACATTTTCTTGATTAATGTTTCATAAATTCTAAGCATTAGTATTTTGACCATGTGAAATATACGATCTGAATTAGAAATATCCAAATCCGATCAACCACTTTGCATTTCTTAATAAATTCTTCACAGCAAGAATACTTATTTATTAAGAATACTCAAGTGATTTAGAGGCCATTATTGTAACACATTTAATTTTATCTTAACCTCTTCTTTAAAACATCAACATAACCCACACAGCATGTTCATGAGAATTTTGTATTAATACCAAAGAGTGTGTGTGTGTGTGTGTGTGTGTGTGTGTGTGTGTGTGTGTCCTGCTTATTGTATCAAAGCACTTGCCTTGAAAACTTGGGTACTCAAAATAACCTCCCAGGATCCCTGGTGGAAAAAGCAAACAATTATGCATTATATTCCGTACTTTGTAAGCAGGTCGCCACTTATCATATACAGAATAATAATAAGTAAACTATTTTATAAAAGAATACTATATCATCAGATAAATCTCTGATTAGGTAAATCACAGCATATAAAAGACAAATGGGAAATTATTGGCTAGCAATGGGTATCTGATAGACTTAGTTCAAGATGTAAATAAAATTGGAACAAAAGCAAAATGTATTGCCGAACATACTGAGAACTGAATGCAAGGTGACAAAAGTAATAGAAAATATTAGAAATCATGATGATTATTTGATATAAAGTCTGCAGTTTCTGCTTTCCATTTGATAATTTGAAATACATTATATGGAAAATGATATAGATTAAAGTTGCACTGAACTAGCTCTACAACAGTTTTAATTGTCATCATTCTGAGAGTTTGGTCACTTATTTTACCTCATTACTTTCTGAACAAACATCCATATAAATGGAAGGGTGGGGCCAGAGACTTTTCCATCAATGGTGATCTTTACAAAATAAATTGTGTCAAAATAAACTGACAGCAAACATGAAAGGGAACTCATGCTCCTGGAGTGCTACGGGATTAAATGTTACTGGGATTTTTGAGATTTTTAGATGATTATTGGTGATTGTTGTGAAAAAGCTCCATAAATTTGTAAGACAATGTGCAGTAGTGCAATAAAATGCTCGTTATGCAAATCAGGCAGCTTATTCTTTACATGTAGCTAATGTGTTTGTGCTCAAGCTGAAAGCATTCCTCTTTTCCCCAACACCAAGGCCAATTGCTCTTCCTCCTAATTGTCTACATGCTACAAACCCACCAAGGACACATTAAACAAAATGCCAATTCTTGCTATCCAAGAGATACAACAAGAGGAAATGGTGTAAAGATAAGAAAAAATCTTGCACAATCTTTCAAAATAGGAAAAAAAAAGACAATTACAAAACTCGAAGTCTAATGCTCAGTAACAAAATTGAAATTGAATGAGATAATTTCTCACGTGAAAGCATGGCAGTTTGCAGAATAACTGCAGCATGACCCAGGTGTGGTCAGACATTCGCCTGTATGTTATATGTGAGGAGAAGACAACTTTCTCTTTCCTCATGATGATGACTCTTTTCAAATCATGGGACAGAGCAAGTAGCATGGTCCTGGCTTGGATAGATGCTGAAACTAACTCCTCACCGTTATATGCTGATAGTCAACCTGACAACTCTACTCTTAAATAATTACCCTATTTTGCAGTGAACTTTTCCTTGCAGAACATGCATGCTCTGTCTTGACATGGTAGTCACTGTACAGTGAGTGGATACACCAACTGGACCTCATTTGCTGAAGACGCCAAGTATCCTGTGCCCTCCATGACATCACAACTGTCTGTAAGACCTGTCAAAAGGAATCCTTCCATTTTTTTCCATGTAAAGATTGATGCCTCTCATGAATTGGTAATGTGATGTGATTCATTGGCAGAATCCATGATCCAAACTGTTTTCCTGGAGTAATAAATGAACCTACTGCAGTCGTGCTCTGGTGCCCTTTTGGACACAAATTCCTTTTAGAGAGCATTTACTTAGATGACTGGCTAAGGAGATGATGATTTATGCATTGTATCATGCTTCTTATCTGCTAAAGAAGATATTTTCATCTGGCAGTTTTTAAAAGCTTAGTGAAAAATGATAAGATGTCAATGTTTACACTTCTACAAACTTTCAGTTTTCCAATAATTTTCCTGGAAGCATGTATATGAGAAGTGAATGAGAGAAATGATTTGAAGACGCCGACAGGTAGAGGTTTACAATTGTAGACTACAGCCTTAACAACAGTAAGCACAGTATCATACAGTGGTTTAGTCAGAAGGAAGTATAATGACAGTTATAGCAACAGTAAACATGGCATCCTGCAATGGGAGGGTCAGAAGGAAGTGGTTGTTTGCAGGAATCAGCAAGGCAATTGTAATTACTGCCCCTTGTGAGAGCTAAGGAATGGACTATTTGGCAAAGAGAGGGCTGATTTTGAGAGCCTGAGCTGTAGCAATCTGGATAATTTTACCCTAGTATTTTAGGAGAAAACAGGAAGGTGAGGGTCTTAAGCCTGCAGTATATTAAAGAAATACATTCACAAATTGGATGCATGTGACAGGATGGACCCATCTTGTCTGATCAACTACTGGCTAGGAGGTGAAGAGAAGAACATCCAATCGGTTGTCAGATGACAAAGTGAGACTAAGAAATTTATAATAAAGCTGAGGCAAGAGATCTACAGGTGGGAGCAGGGCGATTCATCAGTTGGTAAGTGATTACAAAACAAGAATGAGGGCATATGTTCTATAGCAAAATTCTCTCTCTGTCTTTCTGTCTCTTTCCTTGTCTGTCTCTCTGTCTCTCTGTCTCTCTGTCTCTCTCTGTCTCTCTCTCTCTCCCTCTTCCTTCCTTCCCTCTCTCTCTCTCTCTCTCTCTCTCTCTCTCTCTCTCACACACACACACACACACACACACACACACACACACACAAAGCTTGGAGTGATATTTTATTTGCTGGCCAATAGATGAGTGCCAGGTTCTGTGAGAGACCTCATTGAGAAATCCATAAAGATTCTTGCCTCCAACCCTGACATCCTGGTCTCCATTCCTGAAACCAACATGGAAGGAGAGAGAACCAACTTTCATATGCTGTCCTTTGACTTGATTTGGTTCATGGTACACATGCCCTTGCCAACCCAAACACTAATAAGTAAAATAAAGTACAGGAAAGCAATGTCTAGAGAACACAGCTTACCTGAAGAATCTCTGTCACATTCTCTGCAAATTGGCAGTTGACAGGAACCTACTGAAAGATGAAAGCGGTTTTATCTTCAACTTAAGCAAAGAGACACAGGAAGTTTAATGTAAATAACTTTGTGAACAAAGTTAAATCGATGGAGATTTTTTACAGTGAGAAGCATTGCGTGCTCAGTACTCTCTGGTGACTGTGTTCCGACAAAGCTGAGCAAAATAGCAGACATCCTTAGCAATGATGGATGTCCGGGGCCCCAGGGCTTATTCCCATTAGACAGTTTGGGTAACTTTCTGTACTCTGATTCAGTGCGAAAAGTGAAGAAATTCTAGTTTATCATATTTTTTTGACAACTTGGAGAAAACTGTCATGGAAAATACATGCTTGATAGAAACAATCATGCATATTTTACAAACCAAAGGAAACAAATTATCCTGATTTGACCATGACATCACACATGTCTCAAACAGTCACACTCCCGTAAGTGTGGCCAGATACTTTTCATTAGCAGGAGAGGAAAAACATCTGTCAAACTCCTGCCAATTGCTTTTCACTTCCTAATAAAGTGCTATGGGTAGGGAAGAGCCACTTTCTTTATAATGTTCAACACATACGTAGAAGTGAGTTTCAAAGAGGAATGTGTGAATTATAATGTGTTAAAAATAGGCACATTTCATGTCCCTGTAGTAAATGACATGGGAAGAGTCATTCCTTTAAGAAAAGAAATTCCCACAGACTGATACCAAGTAGCCTGACACACTGCATGATGCTGGTCCACCTGCTGACAGGATCAAAGATCCTCAGTGTGATGTGCCTGGGGGTGGCTTTCCATTTTCTTCCCAACTTTCCTACTTGCTTCACAAGATGAGAGAGAGGCAGGTGTTCAAAGTGCTTCTTTCATGAACGCTGTCTAAGCATAATGTTTCCCAAGGTATGTCTCCTGTGCAGAGACCCAGATGTCCCTTTGGCTTCCCTTCCTCCATTCTGAGAGCACACAGCAAGCAGAGCTCACAGCCATCTAACGAGCGAAGCCCAGTCCTCTCTGGGCAGATGTCATGACTGCTGAATTCTGAACACTTCAGTGGCCTTACTCTCACTGAATGTGCTCCCTTAGTAGTATATTTTTTACAAGTAGTAAGAGTGTTGTTTTAACCAAGTTAATTCAGTAAAAAACACTTTGGTAACAGTAATTCAGTTTGGCTTTCTGAAACTGAAACTTTCAGTGTCAATTTAACATTTTAAATAGCTTTTGTTCCCTTAACTTATTTATTTCCTTTATATCCTAATTGAAAGCCAACTTACATATTCTCCACCCAGTCCCTCACTTAAAATCCCTCCCCGCACTGGCACCTCCCCTTCTCAGACCAGGAGAAACCATGTTGGGTACCAACCCACTTTGGAAAAAACTAAGCACATCCTCTCCCACTGTGGCCTAACCAAGAAATCTACTTAGGATAAAGTAATTCAATGGCCGGCAATCGAGTAAGAGACAGACCCCACTCTAATTGGTAAGGGATCTACATGAAGACCAAGATACATACTTGCTACAAAGGTAGAAGGTGCCTAGGGCCTTCCCAGTCATGCTCTTCAGTTCAGTCTCTGTGAAGCACAGTGGACCCAGGATATTTGATTCTGTAGGTCTTTTTCTTATGTCCTTGACCCCTCTTGCTGGTTCATTCTATCCCACAGGGTCCCTCAAAATCCCTGAATTCGACGTGATGTTTGGCTTTGAATCTGTTTACATCTGGTGCTGGATGTAGCCTCCCTTGGGAGACAATAAAGCTAGGTTCCTGTCTGCAAGCATAGCAAAGTATAATTAATACTGACAAGAGTTGGCATCCATGGAATGGGTCAATTTGGAGCAATCATTGGTTGGCCAGTCCCTCAAATTCTGGTATACCTTTATCCTTGCACATATTGCAGGCAGGAAAAGTATGGGGTTGAAGGTTTTGTGGGTAGTTTAATGTCTCTCTCCCCCTCTTGCCTGACTACTGGAGGTGCCACTTCAAGTCTCCATATTCTCATTTTCTCAACTGGTGGGAATCACAGCTAAGGTCACACCCAAACACTCCCCAGAGCCTCCCCACTCCCAGGTCTCCAACTAGTCACAGAAGTGCGCCTCACCAATTCCCATTCAAACTCCCAACTCTCTTCTGCCCTTCTCCCCTATCTGATCCCCATCCCCCTTCCCTTCCTCACCTCCATCCCATGAAGTTTTCTCTCTCCATCCACCTCTGATGATTATTTTGTTTCCTATGCTGAGGTTCATGCATTCTCCCTTGGGCCCTCCTCCTTATCCATTTCTATGGAATCTAGGAAGGTAATAGTTCACTTTATGGTGTGTTCACTTATAAGTACATACCATATGTGTCTTTCTGGGCTGGGGTTACCTCACTCAGGGTGAAATTCTCTAGTTTCACCATTTCCCTGCAAATTTCATGATGTCTTTGTTTTTAATAATTGAATAGTATTCCATTGTGTAGGTAAACCACATCTTCTTTATCCATTTCTCAGTTGAGAAGCATCTAGATTGTTTACATTTTCTGGTTAATACAAATTAAACGACTATGAACATAGTTAAGCAAGTGTCCCTGTGTTATAGTGGAGCATCTGCACAGACCCACCTCCCCAGCCCACATCAAAAAATAGTATTCACATGTTTTCATTTTCACCATCTTTAGGTATCTTAATCAAGAATCCCCAGACTCAGATTATCTTAGTGTCTGTTGGGAAATGTCATGTGTAAAAATCTTTCAAAATTGGGCAACAGGCCATCACCGTTGATGTTGGACTTGCAGATGATGCAGATCCTTCCATAAGCCAGCTATACAGTAATTAATTCTTTAATTACCAAATCAAAGAGAGTTCTTAAGGACCAGCTGGGTATCTGAGTTGTCGAAGCTTCTGGGTAGATTCACTGAAGCAGGAATTAATGGGTAATCATTAATAACTGACCTCTAAGAGACCCCTGCAATTTTTTCAGGTAATGAAAAACATGTATTTCTTGCTTCCTTAATATTAAATGTTTACCAAGCTATTTTAATAATGCAAATAATTCATAATTATATTTTACAACATTCATAACATAACGTTAAATACTTTAGGACAATATTGTTCCTTTTAGGTTCAGTTAAGAGGAAATGAACTTGACAGCTGTGAACACTGACCATGTCTTGCTTTTAGTCTTTTAGCTATCTGCAACTAATTGTCTTTACGTTTGAAACAAAGGCACTCCTTTACTTATTTTACTCTTAGAATTTCTAAACTAACAGTATACTTAATAAAATTTTCTTTACCATTTAATTACAAAGCAAATCCTATTGAAACATGCTATAGTTGCAACATCAACTTTCACTTCTTCTTCATATCATGAAATTGTCTTTCACATTGTAAAACTATCCCGGAATCTAATACAAATTAAGTAATTAATCATCTCACAGTATACTGTCCAGAAAACACACAAGAATATAAAGCTATGTCAACCTGTCACCATGGTAGTCTTATTATGTCATTGAATTCTAGGACATATCTTTCTCACCCCATCCTTGCCCCAGAGCCACCAAGCACAGATAGAAAACCTTACAGAATTTTAACTGTTGCTTAAAGAAAATGCAACCAGTGCCTTAAACAAAGAACCCACTTTTACTTCTGGAACATTTTTATGTTGTCTTTTGGTCTACATTAAGGTGTTATTTCTTTCGATGAGCATAATAACAAAGGGCCTCTCGTCCTTAGTAGGATACTGAGACTGACTCAAAAAATAGTAACACCTGAATCCTGTTTGGTGAAATAACAAGCTTATTAGAGTTTCTTATAGGAGAGTAGGTAATTAAAACATCTACATCAAACAGCTGCTTGGAAAGCAGCTCTTCAGGAGAGTCACCCCAACAACAGCATTTGCTTTCTACCTTTACAATCTTGGGGAATTGCTTTACATTAGTCAGAATTCTCTAAAATAGCAGAATTACAGAATAAATCTCTTTATATGTGTGTGTGTGTGCGTGTGTGTGTGTGTGTGTGTGTGTGTGTGTGTGTGTGTGTGTGTGTGTGTGTGTAAAGGGGGATTTAAGGGGGATTTACTAGAATCACAGGCTATGGTGTAACTAATCCAACAATGGTGGCCTATGAAATGAAAGTTGTTAAGACTACAAGGCTGGATATCTCAGCTAGTCTTCAGTAGATACTGGAATTCTGAAGTACCTCTAATGCCATTTAAGAAATAGACATGCTATCAAGGGTAAAGCAAACAGGCAAACAACAACAGATTTCTTCTCCCATGTCATGTCCTTCTATAGGCTGCCAGCAGAAGGTGTGGCCCAGGTTGAAAGTGTATCTTCTTACCGCAGCCTCAACATCTGGATCAAAGTTGTGCAACTTCCTACCTGAAAGATCCAGACTAGGAATGGATTCATCCACTTAAAACCAAGCAAAAAATCTCTCATGGCTGTTCCCTCCATTTTTGGATTCTATTTCTGATACAGTCAAGTTGACAGCCAGGGATAGCCATCACATGAAACTTGTAACTTTCTGAGTTCCCTAATCCTTGCAAGTTTCATTAGCTTCTCAAGTCTTGTGCGTCTGCCTCCCACTTCAAAAAGAAATGATTTAATTTGGAGGAGCATGGCATAAAACTGTCTCAATTAAACACATGCATAGATAAACATATTTACAGAAAAGAAAGTAGATAGTTTAGATTAGAGTCTAGTGTAATAGGAAGCCCTGGAACAAGCAGATTCCTTCTGTTAGCAATTCTAAAGTAGTTTCATGATGTCGATTAACTAATGGTCCCAATCCATTTTCTGATTTCTACAAGATATTAAAATAAAACAAAAGAAAGACAATCTAAAGCTGTTATTTATATTTAAAACACATAATTTAGTTTACACTAATGAATTTTGGGGTTTCTAGATTTGTAATTTTGATTTTTTTTTTTTGGTTGGATAAACTCTTTCTAAATACATGCTTTCCTTTGATCCACATAATGAGTCAAACCATTTCAGGCTATTTTTATGCAAAACTGCTTCCACAATGGATGCATTTCCCTTCACACCAGCGAGAATTGGAAATATGAGGTCATGCTACTAGCGAGAGATGCTTCATTTGAAAGTTAGATTGCTGTGCCTCTGAGTTTCTTTAGCTGTTCCAGAGGACTAGTATTTCATGTTTCTGGTATAATCCTGAGTAATAAAAACCTAAGTGATGAGCTTTCTTTGTTGTGTGTGTGTGTGTGTGTGTGTGTGTGTGTGTGTGTGTGTGTGTGTGTGTAAACATATAGGCAAAGGCTAGAAGAAGATGTCAGATGTATGGAGTCCAATTTACTCCCTTTCGATATTGTAGATCAGTGAATCAGAGAAGGCTATTTTTACCTTGGCTAGCTGGCCAACAAACTACAACAATCCTCCAAATTCCACCATCCTTTCTTGGCTACGCCAATTTTTATATGGCTGCTAGGTATCTAACTAAAGTTCTTACATTTGTACAGTGTCATGGTCTGAATTACTTTCATAGATTCATATATTTGAATGCTCGGCCATAGGAATAGCACTATTAGGGGGTGC